>NW_026525443.1:0-25389 GCF_943734705.1 Anopheles coustani | reverse complement strand
CATGCAGGATGTAGTGGTGGGAGAAAGCCGACCGTCAAGCGGAGAGCAATCCCAAGCCCTACAAGCAGCAGATTTGAAATTGTGTGCACTGATTGAGAGTGCTGTTAAGAAGGGACTGGAAGGAATGAAAAAAGAAGTGTGTGAGGCGGTAAAGCGCCAAGTTACATCAACTTTGCGCGATGCCACCACCACTACATTGAGAGCCCCTCCTGTACCGAAGGTTATCATTGAGAAGCCTTCGCCGGTGAGTGCTAAGGAGAAGGGGAGTGAGAGCTTTGCTACAGTAGTGGCCAAAAAAAGTGGGGCAGATAATAGTTTGAAAAATAAGGTTCAAACTATTATTAGTAATTTTGACGTGGGAAGAGCTAATACCAAGCCCACAGCAACCAAGAGTGTTGTGAAGGAGGCTGGCTCTGGGCCCAAAATAGGTAAAAAAGACGTGGCTAAAGTGGCAGAGCAAAAACTCTCCAAGTCTTTAGTAATTGTACCGAAGGTGGATCAATCTTGCGACAAGACAAGAGTTGATCTACGCGCCCGTTTGGATCCGAGGAAGCAGCAGGTTTCGGACTTCCGTAATGGTAGAAAAGGTCAGGTTTTTGTACAGTGTCCTGCATCCGCGTTAGATGAAGTTAGCAAGGAGGTGCAGTCCAAACTCGGGGATGCTTATTCCGTTCGTTTACCGTTGTCCAGAGTAAGGATAATGGGAATGACGGAGAAGTATTCTGGTGAGGATGTGATAGCACTTCTGAAGGAACAGAATGCAGGGATCCCGTTCGCGACACTGGAGCTTGTTGGAATGTACGAAAGTAGGTTCTACAAGTACCAGAAGTACAATGTCGTGATCGATGTAGACAAGGAATCGGCACAATGTCTAGAGGACCTCAAAAAGGTTAAAATAGGTTTTGACAGTTGTGCGATAAGCACTTCTGTTCATGTATTGCGATGTTTCCGGTGCGGGCAGTTTGGGCACAAGAGCACCGAGTGCAATAAGGAGGAAGCCTGCCCTAGGTGCAGTGGTGCACACAGGACGTCGGAATGTAAGTCGGCGGCCTTAAAATGTGTGAACTGCGTGTTGGCGGGTTCAAGGGGGAGCACGGAACATGCTGCTTTTAGTAGCGAGTGCCCCATATACAAAAAACAGGTATCAAAGATTGCTAAGCATTCCCAATAGCAGAGATTGCTGGGGATAGGACAGCGATATGAAATCATGTATTGCAATGTCGCTGGCCTATCGTCAAGCTATGTTCTGTTACGCGACTTGGTAGAAAGGATGCAACCCGCGTTGGTCCTTCTATCTGAGACGCATATAACGGAGTGCGAAGCATTTGATCAGTTTAGTATACCGGGGTACAGGGCCGTGTCCTGTTTGTCCCACTCACGACACACAGGGGGGGTTGCAGTTTATGCTGGGAACTCGGTTGCCTTGAAGGTGATTCTAAACGAGTCGCTGGAAGGCAACTGGTTTTTGGGGTTTACTGTGACTCGAGGCATGGCGGCTGCAAACTATGGCGTTCTGTATCACTCACCTAGTTCAAGTGACTCACGATTTGTCGAAATTCTGGAGGACTGGTTAGACAGATTTCTAGATTTTGGCAAGCGTAATGTCTTGGTTGGGGACTTCAACATTGATTGGTTCAATGATGTGAGGTCCGAAAAATTGAAGAAACTTATGGCCTCGGTGTGCCTGAAGCAGAAGGTTAGTGCAGCTACCCGTATTACGAACAATAGCAGGACATTGATTGACCATGTGTACTGCAACACAGACTCAATTAGCGTGGTAACAGATGCTTGTGCAAAAATATCTGATCATGAAACTTTGCTTTTAAACATGAATGATGAACGTTTCAGGACAGTTCAAAAACAAGTTAAATGCTGGAATAGGTACTCTAAAGAGGGTCTTTGTCAGGCAGTCACTTTGGGTCTACAGAGGGAAACTACAAATTTCCATGAAGCTGCAGATCTATTGAAGGATACACTAGAGAGTGCTATGAATAGTTTAGTTTAGGAAAGGACCGTGGAGACTAGATACTCTGGCAGATGGTATACGTTGGCTCTGGAACGTCTAAAGCGGAAAAGAGACAAAGTGTACAAAAAATTTGTTCGGACTAATCTGGCTTCACATTGGTGTGAGTACACTAAGCTAAGAAACGAGTACAGTAGGTCTTTAAAAACTACTCGTGAGGAATACTTCAATAGGGAAATTAGCAAGCATCAGGGTAATAGTAGGGAACTTTGGAAACTTCTTAAAAGCATGTTGAAACCCGACGAGAATACAGCTTCATGTGTGAAATTCGATAATTTCGAGTCCGATGAGGCGGTGATCGCAGCAGGGTTCAACAACTTTTTTGTGAATAGCGTCACACTTGTTAACAGCAACATTCCGACGGTAGACGAACCAGTCGAGCTGAGACAAGTTGATGCTCCCAGGCATAGATTTTCTTTTCAACCAATAGACATGAGCAAGCTTAGGCAGATATGTTTTGACCTGACCAAAACGGCAGGAATAGGGAATGTAAATGCAAAAACTTTGCAGGATTGCTTTCATGTAGCGGGGGAGACGCTCCTGGATTTGATAAACCAATCGATGGAGAGGGGTGTTTTTCCGGAGACATGGAAGGAGTCATTGGTTGTACCTATTCCAAAGCTGACTGGAGCTATCAAAGCGGAAGTGTTCCGCCCCATCAACATGCTTCACACTGTCGAAAAGGTCCTGGAGGTTGTTATCAAAGACCAATTGGTGCAATACCTGGACCAGACCGGACTGCTGGCCCGGGAGCAGTCGGGATATCGGGAAGGACATTCCTGTGAAACTGCACTGAACCTGATGCTTGCAAAGTGGAAGGGGTTGATGGACAGTGGACAGCCGGTGCTTGCAGTTTTCTTGGATCTAAAGCGGGCATTTGAAACAATATCGAGACCCTTGTTGCTCACAACACTTCGACGATTCGGTATTGAGGGGAAGGAACTCAGTTGGTTCAGCGATGATCTGACAGGTAGAACCCAGAGGACAATTTTCAAAAAATCTGTTTCAGATCCCATTGAAAACACCCTTGGGGTTCCACAAGGAAGTGTTCTTGGAAAAATTTTGTTTATCATGTATATAAATGACATGAAGCAGGTCTTACGTTCCTGCGAGATAAATCTTTTTGCTGATGACACAGTAATATTTATATCGCGAAAGGACGTGAAACAGGCAGAGTCCCTTTTAAATGCAGACTTGGTGGCTCTGGATGGCTGGTTGAAATACAAGAAACTCGCATTAAACATTAGTAAAACACACTACATGGTGATGTCGAGGAGGGAGTGGATCGGCCAGCTTTCCATTGCCATCAAAACGGAACCAATTGACCGAGTCTCCCAGGTGAAATATTTGGGAGTCATTCTTGACGACGGACTTACATTCAGTGCACATATTGATGGGGTCATCGCTAAGGTGGCAAAGAAGTGTGGGGTGATAAGTAGACTGGGGAACAACCTAAATTTTTTTGGGAAAGTTCACCTCTACAAATCCATTATCTCACCACATTTTGATTTTTGTCCATCAATATTGTTCCTCGGCAATCGGACACAGCTCAAAAGGTTGCAAAAAGTGCAAAATAGGGTAATGAGGTTAGTGTTGTGTTGTAGTCGGTACATGCCGTCTGCTGTTATGCTGGATGTTCTGCAATGGATGTCGGTAGAGCAGCGGATAGTGTATCAGACTATGATACTAATATTCAAACTCCTGAGGGGCTTGTTACCGGGGTACCTTGGAGAAAGAGTAGTTAGGGGTTCTGACGTTCACCGGTACAACACTCGAAGGGCTCATGATCCTAGAACGTCGAACTTTTCAACAGTATTTGCCAGAAATTCTTTGTTTTGTAAAGGTATACAATGGTATAACAGCATGCCTAGAGAGATTGCCGAGGCTGCAAACGTTCGCGAGTTCAAGCGCTTGTGTGCCGTTTACGTTAAGCAGGTTGTTAAGTAGCACCCAGTAGAATGTGCAATGTCTCGTAGTTGTCTATTGTGAAAATTTAATGTTTGTAAGCATTGCACTTGTCATCACGATCTCACAGATGATGATGATGAGATTTTTGTTTTGCAAATTTAAATGTAAATAAAAAAAAATGGAACAACATATCTTTGAGACACGCGCGCGTAAAAGTGGAAATTTGAAGTTGATCTTTCTGTAGGAACTGCATCAGTCGCTCTTGTGCAATCACGTGGCAGGCGCCTCGAATTCATCCATTGATGATATTTTCGACGTGACCAACTGTTTCGCGGATAAGGTTTGCTTAATTTGCCAATCCTGGAAAGTGGTAACTCCCCTGATCAGGCAAAAATTGACACTCAAACACGTAAACAAAAACATAGGCAATTATGGCAATTACGGCCATAATTGATTTATAGGGCCGAACCCGTTACGTCAAAAAGGGGAACTAAAAGGGAGTTACAAAAAGGTTATAAAAGATAGTTGCAATAAAGCAAAACTCTCTCTTCCACCAAAAATCACCCGGGTAATTATAAAACGCAGCTGAAGCCATCCGAAACATACCCCGAAAGAAAACTCGCGCAAGAACATTGGTGCCGTGACCAGGATTCTTGAAATACGAACGTTGGTTAATTTTATCTTCGCGATTTCGGGCCGTTTTCATTGCGCGATACCATAAACGCTACGTACGCCGTTTTTCGATTCAAAATGCCCGCGGAACCCATCATCCTTTCGTCGAGAAGAGCGATCCTTCTCGTTTCACTCAGCCGTTACGAAAGCTTCGTTCGCGATTTTCAACAAGACCGTGATCTTGTTGAAGTAGAAGCCAGAATATCCAAGTTCGAAAGGTTATGTGAAGATCTTGAAAAGCTGCAGCAGGAGCTTGAAGACGGAGCTACAACCGAAGAGGAGGTCAAGCAAAATGAAGCTCTTCGCGCCGATTTCGAGCCTCGTTTGATACGGGTGGAAGCAGAACTGAAGGCAAAAAGACCCTCACAAGGCTCGTCATTTAATGCCACCGGTAATTCCTTGGCTGGTATTAAACTTCCGACCATATCACTGCCTCAGTTTCATGGGGATTACATGGAATGGCTTACGTTTCGGGACACGTTCGAGTGTCTGATTCACGACAACCGTGATCTTCCCGCCATCCAAAAGTTTCATTACTTGCGCGCAGCGATTAAGGGTGAAGCAGCACAAGTGATAGAAGCGATCACTATTAGCGCGGCAAATTACGAGATAGCGTGGCAGGCATTAACGGCGCGCTACTCCAACGAATATTTATTGAAAAAACGTCACTTGCAAGCACTGTTCACTATGACGCCCGCGAAAAGGGAAACCGCGACCGCACTGCACCTCTTAGTGGACGAGTTCGAACGGCACAAGAAAACCCTTGACCATCTTGGGGAAAGGACGGATACATGGGGTGTTTTGCTGGAACACTTGTTGTGCACCAAGTTGCCAACAAGCACACTGAGGGACTGGGAGGAGCACGCATCAAACGAAGAAAGCCCGACGTATGCTAGCCTGATTGTTTTCTTGCAGCGCCGTATGCGAGTGCTTGAAACGCTATCGGTGAACAAGGAGCAGGATGTCAGTTTTAGCGAAGCGCAACATCATACAAAACGGATGCCACCCACGCGGCTAGGAAGCTTTGCAGCGGCATCAAATGCTGTACGCAAATGCTCTCTGTGCGATTCAGAGCATTTTATTGCAAAGTGTTCCCGATTCATTGCATTGAGCCCGAACGAACGCCATCGCACCGTAATGAACGCACGATTATGTTTGAATTGCCTTCGAGACAATCACCGCGCCCGCGACTGCACTTCGCAGTACAAATGCCGCCACTGTAATTCACAACACCACACTATGTTGCACTCACACACGTCACAGGATCACTCTGCCGGAACATTCTCCACTGCCATGCCAGCTGCGAGCATTGGACCAGCCACTAACGATCACACGGCAAATCTTCAGCGAACTTTCGCAGCAGCAATGGAGCGAGCACCAACGCAGGTTTTGCTCCAAACTGCCATCATCAATATAGTTGATTCTTTCGGATTAGTTCATCCAGCTCGAGCACTTTTGGACAGTGCCTCGCAGCCTGATATGATAAGCAGTCAGCTCGCTCATCGACTGAGGCTAAAAAGAAAGAAGGTTAATGTTATGCTGCAGGGTGCAGGCCAATCTACCCGTCCGCTGAAAGAATCCGTTCACGCGAAGATTGCCTCACGAACGAAACAGTTTGAAGTGGGTGTCGAATTTTTGATTGTCGACAAGTTGATGGCTAATCTGCCGCTGCGGGACGTTAACACGACGAGCTGGAACATCCCGTCCGAGTTGATCCTAGCCGATCCAGAGTTCTACAAATCTTCGGCAATCGACATTATTCTTGGCGCTCGACATTATGCTGCTTTCTTCGAAGGTAGCGCCCAGCTCAAACTAGCACCTACCCTTCCAACTCTGCAGGAAAGCGTATTCGGATGGGTCGTCACTGGTTCGATTGGATCGCCAGAGCCTTCGGAAGGCACTTCTAATGTTGCTCACACGACAGCTGTAATTTGTATGACAACTCTAGAAGAATCCATCGAGCGGTTTTGGAAATCAGAAGAGTTATGGTTCAACGATGGCTACTCACCCGAAGAACGCCAATGTGAGGCTATTTACCGAAACACAACCCAGCGGGATCCATCGGGTCGATACATAGTTCGTCTTCCGAAGCAACCAGATTTCTTTGACAAACTTGGACTGTCAAGGGATATGGCTTTGAACCGCTTCATACTTCTCGAAAGAAGACTCCAACGTGATCCAGACCTAAAAGAAGAATACCACAAGTTCATGAAAGAGTACTTGGAACTGGGGCACATGACTCCCACGTCTCCAGCAGACAATGATCACGGGTATTACTTACCGCACCATCCCGTTTTGAAAGAATCTAGTACGACGACAAAGCTCCGGGTCGTTTTCGACGGATCAGCGAAGACATCTACTGGATATTCGCTAAACGATGCATTGCGTGTCGGTCCAGTAGTGCAAGACCAGTTGCTGGATATAATTCTTCGTTTTCGCACCTACAAAGTAGCGCTCGTTGGTGACATCGCGAAAATGTACAGGCAGATAGAAGTCCATCCTGATGACCGTCGGTTTCAACGCGTGTTGTTTCGATTCTCACCGGATGCTTCAGTGGAGACTTACGAGCTGAATACGGTGACCTACGGGCTTGCTCCATCTTCTTTTTTGGCTACGCGTACGTTGCTGCAGTTGGCCGAGGATGAAGGCACGAACTTTCCGCATGCTGCACAAGCTTTGGTTCAAAATTTCTACGTGGACGACTTCATCGGTGGTGCTGATTCAGAGGAGCAAGCAAAGCAGCTACGAGAGGAGCTCGATGAATTGTTAAAAAAGGGTGGATTCTCTCTGCGAAAATGGACCTCTAGTAAGTTGGCCGTGCTCTCTGGTTTGACGGAGGATCAGATCGGAACGCAGTCAACGCTTCAATTTATGCCCGACGAGAAGATAAAGGCACTCGGTATCGCTTGGGAGCCCGAAGCTGACGTTTTATCCTTCGAGTCGCGGATCGACGCCGACACTAGCTACCCCACAATGCGGTTAATATTCTCTGGCATCTCCCGAATGTTCGATCCGATAGGATTGATATCGCCGATCATCATTCGCGCTAAGTTGCTGATGCAGGAATTGTGGGTGCAGAAGCCTGGCTGGGATAATCCTGTTTCTGACAGCATCTATAAAAAGTGGACATCCATTAAATCCGACTGGCCAATTATTTCCGGTTATAAAAGTGATCGCTACGCTCTCTTACCTGATTCTCGCGTTCAGTTACATACGTTTTGTGATGCCTCTGAAGCCGCGTTCGGTGCATGTATTTACTCGCGTTGTGAAAACAAACAAGGACACGTACGAATCTCGCTATTAGCATCGAAGTCACGTTTAGCACCACTAAAACGGGTTACATTACCGCGATTAGAACTTAATGCAGCCGTTACAGGAGCGCATTTATACGATCGTGTGAAGCAGGCGATGGGACTCGAATCAGCGGAGTCATATTTTTGGTCCGACTCGACAGTTACGCTGCATTGGCTGAGTTCACCGCCCAACAATTGGAAAACGTATGTAGGCAATCGCGTCGCGGAGGTACAAGCCTACTCACATCTCCATCCCTGGAAACACATTGCGGGATGTTCGAATCCTGCTGACTTGGTATCACGAGGCGTGACCGCAGCAGATTTCGTGAAAAGTGCACTGTGGAGCAGCGGTCCAGAGTGGTTAATTCGTCCAGCGTCTGAATGGCCAAATTCAACACCAACGGTTGTGGATGGTGCCGAGCTAGAGATTCGTCAAGTGAGTGCAGCGGTTGCCGTCATCGAGACAGTGCATCCTTGGTTCGAGCGGTACTCATCATACACCAAGCTTCTACGCGTCATTGGGTATTGCCTTAGATTCGTGCGCAATGCTAAGGAGAAGTGCCGTACTCGCCGCGATCCATTGGAGCCCCCAGCGTCATCAACTATCACTCCGGACCTCATGGAAGCTGCTAAAACTGTGCTATGCAAGCTGGCACAGCAAGACGCATTTCCAACGGAGCTCGAGCGGTTGAGGAAGCGTGAGGTGGTTCCAAAGCGCTCACCACTTAGACGTCTGAGCCCGTTCATCGACAGCGAAGGAGTTATGAGAGTAGGAGGGCGCCTCAAGCTCTCACAACTGCCTTATCAATCGAAACATCCAATTCTTCTGCCCAAGAAGCACATCTTCGCACGCCGCATCGCAGAGCACCTTCATAGAGAACTCATACATGGTGGCGGAAGATTGCTGCTTTCCCAGATTCGCGAAGAATTTTGGCCACTCGACGGACGACATCTGGTGAAAAGCGTCGTTAGGCACTGCTTACGATGCATTCGCCAACAGCCCATACTTGCGCAGCAACAAATCGGGCAGTTACCATCATCGCGGATCACACCGAATCGACCGTTCGCGACCATCGGAGTGGACTATGCTGGGCCGATCTACCTACGACCGATCCACAAACGAGCAGAGCCCGCCAAAGCATACCTCTGCGTATTTGTTTGCTTTGCTACGAAGGCTGTTCACCTGGAACTAGTGGGTGATTTGACCACTGCTGGTTTCCTAGCATCACTTCGACGGTTTGCATCGCGCCGAGGACGTCCGTCCCATATCTACTCGGACAACGGTAAAAACTTCGAAGGCGCAGCCCGGGAGCTTAGTGAGCTATTCGAGATGCTCCATGATCAGGAGCAAAGCAACATCATCGTTTCGACTTGTGCTGATATGGGCATCACTTGGCACTTCAGTCCACCAAGGGCTCCACACTTTGGCGGATTGTGGGAAGCTGCAGTGAAGACCGCCAAAAGACACCTGTTTCGCCAGCTGGGCAGCACGAGACTGCCTTATGAAGGATACATCACTGTGCTGCACCAAATAGAGGCAGCAATGAATTCGCGTCCGCTGTTGCCTATGTCGGACGACCCCAACGATTTAGCCGCTTTAACACCTGCACATTTTCTTATAGGCACATCCATGAACGCCATCCCCGAGCCGGACTATTCAAACCGAAAGACGTACACCCTGAGCGAGTGGCAGAAGTGGCAACTGCTCGTCCAGCGCTTCTGGAAACATTGGGCCAGCGAGTATCTACAAGAGATGCAAAGGGATACGATGAAGACCTGCAGCAATTCAGATTTCTCACCTGGCAGACTGGCAATCCTGATGGACGAGGCTCTTCCTACAACACAATGGCCACTCGCGCGGATAGTTGAGACACACCCCGGCACGGATAGTTTGACACGTGTGGTAACATTAAGAACTGCAAAGGGAATTTCGGTTAGGCCAATCGCTAAAATTTGCTTGCTACCGGAGGCAACAAACTGAGCTTATCACCACGTGGAGAATAATTGTTGACGAGTGTCAAGGGGGCGGAGGATGATCAGGCAAAAATTGACACTCAAACACGTAAACAAAAACATAGGCAATTATGGCAATTACGGCCATAATTGATTTATAGGGCCGAACCCGTTACGTCAAAAAGGGGAACTAAAAGGGAGTTACAAAAAGGTTATAAAAGATAGTTGCAATAAAGCAAAACTCTCTCTTCCACCAAAAATCACCCGGGTAATTATAAAACGCAGCTGAAGCCATCCGAAACATACCCCGAAAGAAAACTCGCGCAAGAACATTGACGTTACGTTTGACCCCCATAATGATGGTTCTACGTCAAATTTCCTTTCTTTTGCTGAAAACGGCGTCCTTTTATCTCTTCTAGTTTTCGAGCTATTCACGTTTAAAGTTGGAGGTTTTTTCAGAAAAAGAGCATTTACGTTATTTCGGCCCGAATTGAGCTATCGAGCTAGGCATTCCTCTAAGCATTTCGCCTAGCTTCTTTGGTCAGTTTGCACGTTTCCAACGAGCATTTTCGGTCTTTCCAAGTATTTCGGAGTGATTTTCAAGAATCTCCAAAGTACATTTTCGGTCTTTCCAAGTATTTGGGAGTGATTTTTAAGCATCTCTAAAGTACATTTTCGGTCTTTCCAAGTATTTCGGAGTGATTTTCTAGCATCTCCAAAGTACATTTTCGGTCTTTCCAAGTATTTGGGAGTGATTTTTAAGCATCTCTAAAGTACATTTTCGGTCTTTCCAAGTATTTCGGAGTGATTTTCAAGCATCTTTAAAGTACATTTTCGGTCTTTCCAAGTATTTCGGGGTGATTTTCAAGCATCTTTAAAGTAAATTATCAGTTATTCCAAGTATTTGGAAGTGATTTTCAAGCCTCGCCAAAGAACATTTTCAGTCTTTCCAAGTACTTGGGGGGCTTTTCAAGCATCTCCAAAGGACATTTTTGAGCTTTTCAAGTATTTTGAGTGATTTTCAAGTGACTCCAAAGTATATTTTCAGTCTTTTCAAGTACTTCTTAGCGATTTTTAAGCATTTCCATAGTACATTTTCGGTCTTTCCAAGTACTTGGAAAAGATTTTCAAGCATCTCCAAAGTACATTTTCGGTCTTTTTAAGGACTTAAGGGGTATTTTTATGCTCTTTAATAGATATTTAAACTAAACCATGTGAATTATCATCCAGCATGCAAATTTTTGTGCTTAACTTGGAAGTTTATACTTGAAATCAGCAATTTTGTTTTGAAAAAAACCTCAAAAATTGCCTATCTTTGAACGCTTGTAACTTTTTTGTCTTTCGTCCTACGTTAAATTTGACCCCCATGTTGACGGTCCTTCGTCAAATTTCCTTTCTTTTGCTGAAAACGGCGTCCTTTTATCTCTTCTAGTTTTCGAGCTATTCACGTTTAAAGTTGGAGGTTTTTTCAGAAAAAGAGCATTTACGTTATTTCGGCCCGAATTGAGCTATCGAGGTAGGCATTCCTCTAAGCATTTCGCCTAGCTTCTTTGGTCATTTTGAACGTTTCCAACGAGCATTTTCGGTCTTTCCAAGTATTTCGGAGTGATTTTCAAGCATCTTTAAAGTACATTTTCGGTCTTTCCAAATACTTGGGAGTGATTTTCAAGCAACTCCAAAGTACATTTTCGGTGTTTCCAAGTACTTGGGAGTGATTTTCAAGCATCTCCAAAGTACATTTTCGGTGTTTCCAAGAATTTCGGAGTGATTTTCAAGCATCTCTAAAGTACATTTTCGGTCTTTCCAAGTATTTCGGAGTGATTTTCAAGCATCTTTAAAGTACATTTTCGGTCTTTCCAAGTATTTCGGGGTGATTTTCAAATATCTTTAAAGTAAATTTTCAGTTATTCCAAGTATTTGGAAGTGATTTTCAAGCCTCGCCAAAGAACATTTTCAGTCTTTCCAAGTACTTGGGGGGCTTTTCAAGCATCTCCAAAGGACATTTTTGAGCTTTTCAAGTATTTTGAGTGATTTTCAAGTGATTCCAAAGTATATTTTCAGCCTTTGCAAGTATTTCTAAGCGATTTTTAAGCATCTCCATAGTACATTTTCGGTCTTTCCAAGTACCTGGAAAAGATTTTCAAGCATCTCCAAAGTACATTTTCGGTCTTTTTAAGGACTTAAGGGGTATTTTAATGCTCTTTGATAGATATTTAAACTAAACCATGTGAATAATCATCCAGCTTGCAAATTTTTGTGCAAAACTTGGAAGTTTTTACTTGAAATCAGCAATTTTGTTTTGAAAAAAACCTCAAAAATTGCCTATCTTTGAACGCTTGTAACTTTTTTGTCTTTCGTCCTACGTTAAATTTGACCCCCATGTTGACGGTCTTACGTCAAATTTCCTTTCTTTTGCTGAAAACGGCGTCCTTTTATCTCTTCTAGTTTTCGAGCTATTCACGATTAAAGTTGGAGGTTTTTTCAGAAAAAGAGCATTTACGTTATTTCGGCCCGAATTGAGCTATCGAGCTTGGCTTTCCTCTAAGCATTTCGCCTAGCTTCTTTGGTCATTTTGAACGTTTTCAACGAGCATTTTCGGTCTTTCCAAGTATTTCGGAGTGATTTTCAAGCATCTCCAAAGTACATTTTCGGGCTTTCCAAGTATTTGGGAGTGATTTTCAAGCACGTCCAAAGTATATTTTCGGTCTTTCCAAGTATTTCCGAGTGATTTTCAAGCATCTCCAAAGTACATTTTCGGGCTTTCCAAGTATTTCGGAGTGATTTTCAAGCATCTTTAAAGTACATTTTCGGTCTTTCCAAGTATTTAGGGGTGATTTTCAAGCATCTTTAAAGTACATTTTCGGTCTTTCCAGGCAGTTGTGAGTGACTGTTGACAGTGCAGTGCGTGTTTTAGAAGTGCTCTACGTTTTCGGATATTTTTGCTCAGTCGAGGGCAGATTTAACATTTGTTTTCGCTGTGCAAATGTGTCCGAAGTGTCTGTTTAGTGTTTGGTAGAGTTTGTTTTTGTTCATGGTGCATCGTTCGGTGATAGCGGTTGGTTTTGTTCTTGGCGGCGTCGCTTATCAGTGGCGTTAGCTGGAGCGGTATCCATATCGCCGGTTATCGTAACGGTGTGCTTGTAGTGGTCTAACCGGCCAAACGAGTAATTTGTGTTTCGTGTGGGTGAGACGGCAGCGTGTGGAGCGGGCGGTACGTATACGGTGTTTGTTTATTTGCGTGCGTTTTTGCTCGGATTTTGTTTTACGGCCATGGAGTGTAAAAAATGCTCCGTGGTCGTTTCAACTAGCGATGACCCGATCGTCTGCAATGATTGCGGCGGTCATTTTCACCACCTGTGCGCCGATCTGACTAAATCGGCTGCAAAGGCGGTTAAAAAGTCAAAAAATGTTGTGTTTATGTGTGATACTTGTATCGCTTGCAATAAGAAACCGGGCATGCAGGATGTAGTGGTGGGAGAAAGCCGACCGTCAAGCGGAGAGCAATCCCAAGCCCTACAAGCAGCAGATTTGAAATTGTGTGCACTGATTGAGAGTGCTGTTAAGAAGGGACTGGAAGGAATGAAAAAAGAAGTGTGTGAGGCGGTAAAGCGCCAAGTTACATCAACTTTGCGCGATGCCACCACCACTACATTGAGAGCCCCTCCTGTACCGAAGGTTATCATTGAGAAGCCTTCGCCGGTGAGTGCTAAGGAGAAGGGGAGTGAGAGCTTTGCTACAGTAGTGGCCAAAAAAAGTGGGGCAGATAATAGTTTGAAAAATAAGGTTCAAACTATTATTAGTAATTTTGACGTGGGAAGAGCTAATACCAAGCCCACAGCAACCAAGAGTGTTGTGAAGGAGGCTGGCTCTGGGCCCAAAATAGGTAAAAAAGACGTGGCTAAAGTGGCAGAGCAAAAACTCTCCAAGTCTTTAGTAATTGTACCGAAGGTGGATCAATCTTGCGACAAGACAAGAGTTGATCTACGCGCCCGTTTGGATCCGAGGAAGCAGCAGGTTTCGGACTTCCGTAATGGTAGAAAAGGTCAGGTTTTTGTACAGTGTCCTGCATCCGCGTTAGATGAAGTTAGCAAGGAGGTGCAGTCCAAACTCGGGGATGCTTATTCCGTTCGTTTACCGTTGTCCAGAGTAAGGATAATGGGAATGACGGAGAAGTATTCTGGTGAGGATGTGATAGCACTTCTGAAGGAACAGAATGCAGGGATCCCGTTCGCGACACTGGAGCTTGTTGGAATGTACGAAAGTAGGTTCTACAAGTACCAGAAGTACAATGTCGTGATCGATGTAGACAAGGAATCGGCACAATGTCTAGAGGACCTCAAAAAGGTTAAAATAGGTTTTGACAGTTGTGCGATAAGCACTTCTGTTCATGTATTGCGATGTTTCCGGTGCGGGCAGTTTGGGCACAAGAGCACCGAGTGCAATAAGGAGGAAGCCTGCCCTAGGTGCAGTGGTGCACACAGGACGTCGGAATGTAAGTCGGCGGCCTTAAAATGTGTGAACTGCGTGTTGGCGGGTTCAAGGGGGAGCACGGAACATGCTGCTTTTAGTAGCGAGTGCCCCATATACAAAAAACAGGTATCAAAGATTGCTAAGCATTCCCAATAGCAGAGATTGCTGGGGATAGGACAGCGATATGAAATCATGTATTGCAATGTCGCTGGCCTATCGTCAAGCTATGTTCTGTTACGCGACTTGGTAGAAAGGATGCAACCCGCGTTGGTCCTTCTATCTGAGACGCATATAACGGAGTGCGAAGCATTTGATCAGTTTAGTATACCGGGGTACAGGGCCGTGTCCTGTTTGTCCCACTCACGACACACAGGGGGGGTTGCAGTTTATGCTGGGAACTCGGTTGCCTTGAAGGTGATTCTAAACGAGTCGCTGGAAGGCAACTGGTTTTTGGGGTTTACTGTGACTCGAGGCATGGCGGCTGCAAACTATGGCGTTCTGTATCACTCACCTAGTTCAAGTGACTCACGATTTGTCGAAATTCTGGAGGACTGGTTAGACAGATTTCTAGATTTTGGCAAGCGTAATGTCTTGGTTGGGGACTTCAACATTGATTGGTTCAATGATGTGAGGTCCGAAAAATTGAAGAAACTTATGGACTCGGTGTGCCTGAAGCAGAAGGTTAGTGCAGCTACCCGTATTACGAACAATAGCAGGACATTGATTGACCATGTGTACTGCAACACAGACTCAATTAGCGTGGTAACAGATGCTTGTGCAAAAATATCTGATCATGAAACTTTGCTTTTAAACATGAATGATGAACGTTTCAGGACAGTTCAAAAACAAGTTAAATGCTGGAATAGGTACTCTAAAGAGGGTCTTTGTCAGGCAGTCACTTTGGGTCTACAGAGGGAAACTACAAATTTCCATGAAGCTGCAGATCTATTGAAGGATACACTAGAGAGTGCTATGAATAGTTTAGTTTAGGAAAGGACCGTGGAGACTAGATACTCTGGCAGATGGTATACGTTGGCTCTGGAACGTCTAAAGCGGAAAAGAGACAAAGTGTACAAAAAATTTGTTCGGACTAATCTGGCTTCACATTGGTGTGAGTACACTAAGCTAAGAAACGAGTACAGTAGGTCTTTAAAAACTACTCGTGAGGAATACTTCAATAGGGAAATTAGCAAGCATCAGGGTAATAGTAGGGAACTTTGGAAACTTCTTAAAAGCATGTTGAAACCCGACGAGAATACAGCTTCATGTGTGAAATTCGATAATTTCGAGTCCGATGAGGCGGTGATCGCAGCAGGGTTCAACAACTTTTTTGTGAATAGCGTCACACTTGTTAACAGCAACATTCCGACGGTAGACGAACCAGTCGAGCTGAGACAAGTTGATGCTCCCAGGCATAGATTTTCTTTTCAACCAATAGACATGAGCAAGCTTAGGCAGATATGTTTTGACCTGACCAAAACGGCAGGAATAGGGAATGTAAATGCAAAAACTTTGCAGGATTGCTTTCATGTAGCGGGGGAGACGCTCCTGGATTTGATAAACCAATCGATGGAGAGGGGTGTTTTTCCGGAGACATGGAAGGAGTCATTGGTTGTACCTATTCCAAAGCTGACTGGAGCTATCAAAGCGGAAGTGTTCCGCCCCATCAACATGCTTCACACTGTCGAAAAGGTCCTGGAGGTTGTTATCAAAGACCAATTGGTGCAATACCTGGACCAGACCGGACTGCTGGCCCGGGAGCAGTCGGGATATCGGGAAGGACATTCCTGTGAAACTGCACTGAACCTGATGCTTGCAAAGTGGAAGGGGTTGATGGACAGTGGACAGCCGGTGCTTGCAGTTTTCTTGGATCTAAAGCGGGCATTTGAAACAATATCGAGACCCTTGTTGCTCACAACACTTCGACGATTCGGTATTGAGGGGAAGGAACTCAGTTGGTTCAGCGATGATCTGACAGGTAGAACCCAGAGGACAATTTTCAAAAAATCTGTTTCAGATCCCATTGAAAACACCCTTGGGGTTCCACAAGGAAGTGTTCTTGGAAAAATTTTGTTTATCATGTATATAAATGACATGAAGCAGGTCTTACGTTCCTGCGAGATAAATCTTTTTGCTGATGACACAGTAATATTTATATCGCGAAAGGACGTGAAACAGGCAGAGTCCCTTTTAAATGCAGACTTGGTGGCTCTGGATGGCTGGTTGAAATACAAGAAACTCGCATTAAACATTAGTAAAACACACTACATGGTGATGTCGAGGAGGGAGTGGATCGGCCAGCTTTCCATTGCCATCAAAACGGAACCAATTGACCGAGTCTCCCAGGTGAAATATTTGGGAGTCATTCTTGACGACGGACTTACATTCAGTGCACATATTGATGGGGTCATCGCTAAGGTGGCAAAGAAGTGTGGGGTGATAAGTAGACTGGGGAACAACCTAAATTTTTTTGGGAAAGTTCACCTCTACAAATCCATTATCTCACCACATTTTGATTTTTGTCCATCAATATTGTTCCTCGGCAATCGGACACAGCTCAAAAGGTTGCAAAAAGTGCAAAATAGGGTAATGAGGTTAGTGTTGTGTTGTAGTCGGTACATGCCGTCTGCTGTTATGCTGGATGTTCTGCAATGGATGTCGGTAGAGCAGCGGATAGTGTATCAGACTATGATACTAATATTCAAACTCCTGAGGGGCTTGTTACCGGGGTACCTTGGAGAAAGAGTAGTTAGGGGTTCTGACGTTCACCGGTACAACACTCGAAGGGCTCATGATCCTAGAACGTCGAACTTTTCAACAGTATTTGCCAGAAATTCTTTGTTTTGTAAAGGTATACAATGGTATAACAGCATGCCTAGAGAGATTGCCGAGGCTGCAAACGTTCGCGAGTTCAAGCGCTTGTGTGCCGTTTACGTTAAGCAGGTTGTTAAGTAGCACCCAGTAGAATGTGCAATGTCTCGTAGTTGTCTATTGTGAAAATTTAATGTTTGTAAGCATTGCACTTGTCATCACGATCTCACAGATGATGATGATGAGATTTTTGTTTTGCAAATTTAAATGTAAATAAAAAAAAATGGAACAACATATCTTTGAGACACGCGCGCGTAAAAGTGGAAATTTGAAGTTGATCTTTCTGTAGGAACTGCATCAGTCGCTCTTGTGCAATCACGTGGCAGGCGCCTCGAATTCATCCATTGATGATATTTTCGACGTGACCAACTGTTTCGCGGATAAGGTTTGCTTAATTTGCCAATCCTGGAAAGTGGTAACTCCCCTCCATATGTTGGATAAGGGAGATACCGGCTACACGAATAGGAGAGAGCATTTTTTGGCCGTGCACTCCGGAGAGCGGTTCCACGACTCCTGTCTTATGGAAGTTGTGCTAACCGCTGTACGCAAGGAAAAGAGAGCTGACTGGTCTTTTTCGTGAAGGGTCACTTTGATCCCACCACTTCGTGATTTGCCTTGGATATTGCTTACAAATATCTTATGATAACTCCGCCATTCTCAAACCTGTGTTGGGGTAAGAGGTGGGACTCATCATCATCATCATCATCATCATCATTTAAGGTGCTTCGAAGCACTTTCTACGTAGTTTAAAGCACATCCAAACATCATTTAAGGTGCTTCGAAGCACTTTCTACGTAGTTTCAACCAAATTCAAACATCATTTATGGTGCTTCGAAGCACTTTCTACGTAGTTTCAACCACATCCAAACATCATTTAAGGTGCTTCGAAGCACTTTCTACGTAGTTTCAAGCACA
The DNA here is from genome assembly GCF_943734705.1 of Anopheles coustani. Lineage (NCBI taxonomy): Eukaryota > Metazoa > Arthropoda > Insecta > Diptera > Culicidae > Anopheles > Anopheles coustani. Next base: position 7,284 of record NW_026525443.1, on the reverse strand, counting down.
TTAAAACATCATTTAAGGTGCTTCGAAGCACTTTCTACGTAGTTTCAACCACATTCAAACATCATTTATGGTGCATCGAAGCACTTTCTACGTAGTTTCAACCACATCCAAACATCATTTTAGGTGCTTCGAAGCACTTTCTACGTAGTTTCAACCACATCCAAACATCATTTATGGTGCTTCGAAGCACTTTCTACGTAGTTTCAACCACATCCAAACATCATTTAAGGTGCTTCGAAGCACTTTCTACGTAGTTTCAAGCACATCCAAACATCATTTAAGGTGCTTCGAAGCACTTTCTACGTAGTTTCAACCACATTCAAACATCATTTATGGTGCTTCGAAGCACTTTCTACGTAGTTTCAACCACATCCAAACATCATTTAAGGTGCTTCGAAGCACTTTCTACGTAGATTCAAGCACATCCAAACATCATTTAAGGTGCTTCGAAGCACTTTCTACGTAGTTTCAACGACATCCAAACATCGTTTAAGGTGCTTCGAAGCACTTTCTACGTAGTTTAAACCACATCCAAACATCATTTAAGGTGCTTCGAAGCACTTTCTACGTAGTTTCAACGACATCCAAACATCGTTTAAGGTGCTTCGAAGCACTTTCTACGTAGTTTCAACCACATTCAAACATCATTTATGGTGCTTCGAAGCACTTTCTACGTAGTTTCAACCACATTCAAACATCATTTATGGTGCTTCGAAGCACTTTCTACGTAGTTTCAAGCACATCCAAACATCATTTAAGGTGCTTCGAAGCACTTTCTACGTAATTTCAACCACATTCAAACATCGTTTAAGGTGCTTCGACGCACTTTCTACGTAGTTTCAACCACATCCAAACATCGGTTTAGGTGCTTCGAAGTACTTTCTACGTAGTTTAAACCACATCCAAACATCATTTAAGGTGCTTCGAAGCACTTTCTACGTAGTTTCAACGACATCCAAACATCGTTTAAGGTGCTTCGAAGCACTTTCTACGTAGTTTCAACCACATCCAAACATCATTTATGGTGCTTCGAAGCACTTTCTACGTAGTTTCAACCACATCCAAACATCATTTATGGTGCTTCGAAGCACTTTCTACGTAGTTTCAACCACATCCAAACATCATTTAAGGTGCTTGGAAGCACTTTCTACGTAGTTTCAAGCACATCCAAACATCATTTAAGGTGCTTCGAAGCACTTTCTACGTAGTTTCAACCACATTCAAACATCATTTATGGTGCTTCGAAGCACTTTCTACGTAGTTTCAACCACATCCAAACATCATTTAAGGTGCTTCGAAGCACTTTCTACGTAGTTTCAAGCACATCCAAACATCATTTAAGGTGCTTCGAAGCACTTTCTACGTAGTTTCAACCACATTCAAACATCATTTATGGTGCTTCGAAGCACTTTCTACGTAGTTTCAACCACATCCAAACATCATTTAAGGTGCTTCGAAGCACTTTCTACGTAGATTCAAGCACATCCAAACATCATTTAAGGTGCTTCGAAGCACTTTCTACGTAGTTTCAACGACATCCAAACATCATTTAAGGTGCTTCGACGCACTTGCTACGTAGTTTAAACCACATCCAAACATCATTTAAGGTGCTTCGAAGCACTTTCTACGTAGTTTCAACGACATCCAAACATCGTTTAAGGTGCTTCGACGCACTTTCTACGTAGTTTCAACCACATCCAAACATCATTTATGGTGCTTCGAAGCACTTTCTACGTAGTTTCAAGCACATCCAAACATCATTTATGGTGCTTCGAAGCACTTTCTACGTAGTTTCAAGCACATCCAAACATCATTTAAGGTGCTTCGAAGCACTTTCTACGTAGTTTCAAGCACATCCAAACATCATTTATGGTGCTTCGAAGCACTTTCTACGTAGTTTCAACCACATCCAAACATCATTTAAGGTGCTTCGAAGCACTTTCTACGTAGTTTCAAGCACATCCAAACATCATTTAAGGTGCTTCGAAGCACTTTCTACGTAGTTTCAACGACATTCAAACATCATTTATGGTGCTTCGAAGCACTTTCTACGTAGTTTCAACCACATCCAAACATCATTTAAGGTGCTTCGAAGCACTTTCTACGTAGATTCAAGCACATCCAAACATCATTTAAGGTGCTTCGAAGCACTTTCTACGTAGTTTCAACGACATCCAAACATCGTTTAAGGTGCTTCGACGCACTTGCTACGTAGTTTAAACCACATCCAAACATCATTTAAGGTGCTTCGAAGCACTTTCTACGTAGTTTCAACGACATCCAAACATCGTTTAAGGTGCTTCGAAGCACTTTCTACGTAGTTTCAACCACATTCAAACATCATTTATGGTGCTTCGAAGCACTTTCTACGTAGTTTCAACCACATTCAAACATCATTTATGGTGCTTCGAAGCACTTTCTACGTAGTTTCAAGCACATCCAAACATCATTTAAGGTGCTTCGAAGCACTTTCTACGTAATTTCAACCACATTCAAACATCGTTTAAGGTGCTTCGACGCACTTTCTACGTAGTTTCAACCACATCCAAACATCATTTTAGGTGCTTCGAAGCACTTTCTACGTAGTTTCAACCACATCCAAACATCGGTTTAGGTGCTTCGAAGTACTTTCTACGTAGTTTAAACCACATCCAAACATCATTTAAGGTGCTTCGAAGCACTTTCTACGTAGTTTCAACGACATCCAAACATCGTTTAAGGTGCTTCGAAGCACTTTCTACGTAGTTTCAACCACATCCAAACATCATTTATGGTGCTTCGAAGCACTTTCTACGTAGTTTCAACCACATCCAAACATCATTTATGGTGCTTCGAAGCACTTTCTACGTAGTTTCAACCACATCCAAACATCATTTAAGGTGCTTCGAAGCACTTTCTACGTAGTTTCAAGCACATCCAAACATCATTTAAGGTGCTTCGAAGCACTTTCTACGTAGTTTCAACCACATTCAAACATCATTTATGGTGCTTCGAAGCACTTTCTACGTAGTTTCAACCACATCCAAACATCATTTAAGGTGCTTCGAAGCACTTTCTACGTAGTTTCAAGCACATCCAAACATCATTTAAGGTGCTTCGAAGCACTTTCTACGTAGTTTCAACCACATTCAAACATCATTTATGGTGCTTCGAAGCACTTTCTACGTAGTTTCAACCACATCCAAACATCATTTAAGGTGCTTCGAAGCACTTTCTACGTAGATTCAAGCACATCCAAACATCATTTAAGGTGCTTCGAAGCACTTTCTACGTAGTTTCAACGACATCCAAACATCGTTTAAGGTGCTTCGACGCACTTGCTACGTAGTTTAAACCACATCCAAACATCATTTAAGGTGCTTCGAAGCACTTTCTACGTAGTTTCAACGACATCCAAACATCGTTTAAGGTGCTTCGACGCACTTTCTACGTAGTTTCAACCACATCCAAACATCATTTATGGTGCTTCGAAGCACTTTCTACGTAGTTTCAAGCACATCCAAACATCATTTATGGTGCTTCGAAGCACTTTCTACGTAGTTTCAAGCACATCCAAACATCATTTAAGGTGCTTCGAAGCACTTTCTACGTAGTTTCAAGCACATCCAAACATCATTTATGGTGCTTCGAAGCACTTTCTACGTAGTTTCAACCACATCCAAACATCATTTATGGTGCTTCGAAGCACTTTCTACGTAGTTTCAAGCACATCCAAACATCATTTAAGGTGCTTCGAAGCACTTTCTACGTAGTTTCAACCACATCCAAACATCATTTAAGGTGCTTCGAAGCACTTTCTACGTAGTTTCAAGCACATCCAAACATCATTTAAGGTGCTTCGAAGCACTTTCTACGTAGTTTCAAGCACATCCAAACATCATTTAAGGTGCTTCGAAGCACTTTCTACGTAGTTTCAAGCACATCCAAACATCGTTTAAGGTGCTTCGACGCACTTTCTACGTAGTTTCAACCACATCCAAACATCATTTTAGGTGCTTCGAAGCACTTTCTACGTAGTTTCAACCACATCCAAACATCGGTTTAGGTGCTTCGAAGTACTTTCTACGTAGTTTAAACCACATCCAAACATCATTTAAGGTGCTTCGAAGCACTTTCTACGTAGTTTCAACGACATCCAAACATCGTTTAAGGTGCTTCGAAGCACTTTCTACGTAGTTTCAACGACATCCAAACATCGTTTAAGGTGCTTCGAAGCACTTTCTACGTAGTTTCAACCACATTCAAACATCGTTTAAGGTGCTTCGACGCACTTTCTACGTAGTTTCAACCACATTCAAACATCGTTTAAGGTGCTTCGACGCACTTTCTACGTAGTTTCAACCACATCCAAACATCATTTATGGTGCATCGAAGCACTTTCTACGTAGTTTCAACCACATCCAAACATCATTTTAGGTGCTTCGAAGCACTTTCTACGTAGTTTCAACCACATCCAAACATCGGTTTAGGTGCTTCGAAGTACTTTCTACGTAGTTTCAACCACATCCAAACATCATTTATGGTGCTTCGAAGCACTTTCTACGTAGTTTCAAGCACATCCAAACATCATTTATGGTGCTTCGAAGCACTTTCTACGTAGTTTCAACCACATCCAAACATCATTTATGGTGCTTCGAAGCACTTTCTACGTAGTTTCAAGCACATCCAAACATCATTTATGGTGCTTCGAAGCACTTTCTACGTAGTTTCAACCACATCCAAACATCATTTATGGTGCTTCGAAGCACTTTCTACGTAGTTTCAAGCACATCCAAACATCATTTATGGTGCTTCGAAGCACTTTCTACGTAGTTTCAACCACATCCAAACATCATTTAAGGTGCTTCGAAGCACTTTCTACGTAGTTTCAAGCACATCCAAACATCATTTAAGGTGCTTCGAAGCACTTTCTACGTAGTTTCAACCACATCCAAACATCATTTAAGGTGCTTCGAAGCACTTTCTACGTAGTTTCAAGCACATCCAAACATCATTTAAGGTGCTTCGAAGCACTTTCTACGTAGTTTCAAGCACATCCAAACATCATTTATGGTGCTTCGAAGCACTTTCTACGTAGTTTCAACCACATCCAAACATCATTTAAGGTGCTTCGAAGCACTTTCTACGTAGTTTCAAGCACATCCAAACATCATTTAAGGTGCTTCGAAGCACTTTCTACGTAGTTTCAACCACATCCAAACATCATTTAAGGTGCTTCGAAGCACTTTCTACGTAGTTTCAAGCACATCCAAACATCATTTAAGGTGCTTCGAAGCACTTTCTACGTAGTTTCAACCACATTCAAACATCGTTTAAGGTGCTTCGACGCACTTTCTACGTAGTTTCAACCACATAAAAACATCATTTAAGGTGCTTCGAAGCACTTTCTACGTAGTTTCAACCACATCCAAACATCATTTAAGGTGCTTCGAAGCACTTTCTACGTAGTTTCAAGCACATCCAAACATCATTTATGGTGCATCGAAGCACTTTCTACGTAGTTTCAACCACATCCAAACATCATTTTAGGTGCTTCGAAGCACTTTCTACGTAGTTTCAACCACATCCAAACATCGGTTTAGGTGCTTCGAAGTACTTTCTACGTAGTTTCAACCACATTCAAACATCGTTTAAGGTGCTTCGACGCACTTTCTACGTAGTTTCAACCACATCCAAACATCATTTATGGTGCATCGAAGCACTTTCTACGTAGTTTCAAGCACATCCAAACATCATTTAAGGTGCTTCGAAGCACTTTCTACGTAGTTTCAACCACATTCAAACATCGTTTAAGGTGCTTCGACGCACTTTCTACGTAGTTTCAACCACATCCAAACATCATTTATGGTGCATCGAAGCACTTTCTACGTAGTTTCAACCACATCCAAACATCATTTTAGGTGCTTCGAAGCACTTTCTACGTAGTTTCAACCACATCCAAACATCGGTTTAGGTGCTTCGAAGTACTTTCTACGTAGTTTCAAGCACATCCAAACATCATTTATGGTGCTTCGAAGCACTTTCTACGTAGTTTCAACCACATCCAAACATCATTTATGGTGCTTCGAAGCACTTTCTACGTAGTTTCAACCACATCCAAACATCATTTAAGGTGCTTCGAAGCACTTTCTACGTAGTTTCAAGCACATCCAAACATCATTTAAGGTGCTTCGAAGCACTTTCTACGTAGTTTCAACCACATTCAAACATCGTTTAAGGTGCTTCGAAGCACTTTCTACGTAGTTTCAACCACATCCAAACATCATTTATGGTGCTTCGAAGCACTTTCTACGTAGTTTCAAGCACATCCAAACATCATTTATGGTGCTTCGAAGCACTTTCTACGTAGTTTCAACGACATCCAAACATCGTTTAAGGTGCTTCGAAGCACTTTCTACGTAGTTTCAACCACATTCAAACATCGTTTAAGGTGCTTCGACGCACTTTCTACGTAGTTTCAACCACATCCAAACATCATTTATGGTGCTTCGAAGCACTTTCTACGTAGTTTCAACCACATCCAAACATCATTTAAGGTGCTTCGAAGCACTTTCTACGTAGTTTCAAGCACATCCAAACATCATTTATGGTGCTTCGAAGCACTTTCTACGTAGTTTCAACCACATCCAAACATCATTTAAGGTGCTTCGAAGAACTTTCTACGTAGTTTCAAGCACATCCAAACATCATTTAAGGTGCTTCGAAGCACTTTCTACGTAGTTTCAACCACATCCAAACATCATTTAAGGTGCTTCGAAGCATTTTCTACGTAGTTTCAAGCACATCCAAACATCATTTAAGGTGCTTCGAAGCACTTTCTACGTAGTTTCAACGACATCCAAACATCGTTTAAGGTGCTTCGACGCACTTTCTACGTAGTTTCAACCACATCCAAACATCGTTTTAGGTGCTTCGAAGCACTTTCTACGTAGTTTCAAGCACATCCAAACATCATTTATGGTGCTTCGAAGCACTTTCTACGTAGTTTCAAGCACATCCAAACATCATTTAAGGTGCTTCGAAGCACTTTCTACGTAGTTTCAAGCACATCCAAACATCATTTATGGTGCTTCGAAGCACTTTCTACGTAGTTTCAACCACATCCAAACATCATTTAAGGTGCTTCGAAGCACTTTCTACGTAGTTTCAAGCACATCCAAACATCATTTAAGGTGCTTCGAAGCACTTTCTACGTAGTTTCAACCACATCCAAACATCATTTAAGGTGCTTCGAAGCACTTTCTACGTAGTTTCAAGCACATCCAAACATCATTTATGGTGCTT
>NW_026525442.1:0-25859 GCF_943734705.1 Anopheles coustani | reverse complement strand
CCAAACACATTCAAACACTTTCTAAGGTGCTTCGAAGCAGTTTCTACGTACTTCCAAACACACTCAAACACATTTTTAGGTGCTTCGAGGCAGGTTCTTCGTACTTCCAAACACACTCAAACACATTCTAAGGTGCTTCGAAGTAGTTTTTACGTACTTCCAAACACATTCAAACACATTCTAAGGTGCTTCGAAGCAGTTTCTACGTACTTCCAAACACATTCAAACACCTTCTAAGGTGCTTCGAAGCAGTTTCTACGTACTTCCAAACACACTCAAACACCTTTTTAGGTGCTTCGAAGCAGTTTCTTCGTACTTCCAAACACACTCATACACATTCTAAGGTGCTTCGAAGCAGTTTCTACGTACTTCCAAACATACTCAAACACCTTCTAAGGTGCTTCGAAGCAGTTTCTACGTACTTCCAAACACATTCAAACACCTTCTAAGGTGCTTCGAAGCTATTTCTACGTACTTCCAAACACATTCAAACACCTTCTAAGGTGCTTCGAAGCTATTTCTACGTACTTCCAAACACATTCAAACACCTTTTAAGGTGCTTCGAAGCTATTTCTACGTACTTCCAAACACATTCAAACACCGTTTAAGGTGCTTCGAAGCTATTTCTACGTACTGCCAAACACATTCAAACACCTTTTAAGGTGCTTCGAAGCTATTTCTACGTACTTCCAAACACATTCAAACACCTTTTAAGGTGCTTCGAAGCAGTTTCTACGTACTTCCAAACACATTCAAACACCTTTTAAGGTGCTTCGAAGCTATTTCTACGTACTTCCAAACACATTCAAACACCTTTTAAGGTGCTTCGAAGCTATTTCTACGTACTTCCAAACACATTCAAACACCTTTTAAGGTGCTTCGAAGCTATTTCTACGTACTGCCAAACACATTCAAACACCTTTTAAGGTGCTTCGAAGCTATTTCTACGTACTTCCAAACACATTCAAACACCTTTTAAGGTGCTTCGAAGCAGTTTCTACGTACTTCCAAACACATTCAAACACCTTTTAAGGTGCTTCGAAGCTATTTTTACGTACTTCCAAACACATTCAAACACCTTTTAAGGTGCTTCGAAGCTATTTCTACGTACTTCCAAACACATTCAAACACCGTTTAAGGTGCTTCGAAGCTATTTCTACGTACTGCCAAACACATTCAAACACCTTTTAAGGTGCTTCGAAGCTATTTCTACGTACTTCCAAACACATTCAAACACCTTTTAAGGTGCTTCGAAGCAGTTTCTACGTACTTCCAAACACATTCAAACACCTTTTAAGGTGCTTCGAAGCTATTTTTACGTACTTCCAAACACATTCAAACACCTTTTAAGGTGCTTCGAAGCTATTTCTACGTACTTCCAAACACATTCAAACACCTTTTAAGGTGCTTCGAAGCAGTTTCTACGTACTTCCAAACACATTCAAACACCTTTTAAGGTGCTTCGAAGCTGTTTCTACGTACTTCCAAACACATTCAAACACCTTTTAAGGTGCTTCGAAGCAGTTTCTACGTACTTCCAAACACATTCAAACACCTTTTAAGGTGCTTCGAAGCTATTTTTACGTACTTCCAAACACATTCAAACACCGTTTAAGGTGCTTCGAAGCTATTTCTACGTACTGCCAAACACATTCAAACACCTTTTAAGGTGCTTCGAAGCTATTTCTACGTACTTCCAAACACATTCAAACACCTTTTAAGGTGCTTCGAAGCAGTTTCTACGTACTTCCAAACACATTCAAACACCTTTTAAGGTGCTTCGAAGCAGTTTCTATGTACTTCCAAACACATTCAAACACCTTTTAAGGTGCTTCGAAGCTATTTTTACGTACTTCCAAACACATTCAAACACCTTTTAAGGTGCTTCGAAGCTATTTCTACGTACTTCCAAACACATTCAAACACCTTCTAAGGTGCTTCGAAGCTATTTCTACGTACTTCCAAACACATTCAAACACCTTCTATGGTGCTTCGAAGCAGTTTCTACGTACTTCCAAACACATTCAAACACCTTTTAAGGTGCTTCGAAGCTATTTCTACGTACTTCCAAACACATTCAAACACCTTTTAAGGTGCTTCGAAGCTATTTCTACGTACTTCCAAACACATTCAAACACCTTCTAAGGTGCTTCGAAGCTATTTCTACGTACTTCCAAACACATTCAAACACCTTTTAAGGTGCTTCGAAGCAGTTTCTATGTACTTCCAAACACATTCAAACACCTTTTAAGGTGCTTCGAAGCTATTTTTACGTACTTCCAAACACATTCAAACACCTTTTAAGGTGCTTCGAAGCAGTTTCTACCTACTTCCAAACGCATTCAAACACCTTCTAAGGTGCTTCGAAGCTATTTCTACGTACTTCCAAACACATTCAAACACCTTCTAAGGTGCTTCGAAGCTATTTCTACGTACTTCCAAACACATTCAAACACCTTTTAAGGTGCTTCGAAGCTATTTTTACGTACTTCCAAACACATTCAAACACCTTCTAAGGTGCTTCGAAGCAGTTTCTACCTACTTCCAAACACATTCAAACACCGTTTAAGGTGCTTCGAAGCAGTTTCTACGTACTTCCAAACACATTCAAACACCTTCTAAGGTGCTTCGAAGCAGTTTCTACGTACTTCCAAACACATTCAAACACCTTTTAAGGTGCTTCGAAGCAGTTTCTATGTACTTCCAAACACATTCAAACACCTTTTAAGGTGCTTCGAAGCTATTTTTACGTACTTCCAAACACATTCAAACACCGTTTAAGGTGCTTCGAAGCTATTTCTACGTACTGCCAAACACATTCAAACACCTTTTAAGGTGCTTCGAAGCTATTTCTACGTACTTCCAAACACATTCAAACACCTTTTAAGGTGCTTCGAAGCAGTTTCTACGTACTTCCAAACACATTCAAACACCTTTTAAGGTGCTTCGAAGCTATTTCTACGTACTTCCAAACACATTCAAACACCTTTTAAGGTGCTTCGAAGCTATTTCTACGTACTTTCAAACACATTCAAACACCTTTTAAGGTGCTTCGAAGCAGTTTCTACGTACTTCCAAACACATTCAAACACCTTTTAAGGTGCTTCGAAGCTATTTTTACGTACTTCCAAACACATTCAAACACCTTTTAAGGTGCTTCGAAGCTATTTCTACGTACTTCCAAACACATTCAAACACCTTTTAAGGTGCTTCGAAGCAGTTTCTACGTACTTCCAAACACATTCAAACACCTTTTAAGGTGCTTCGAAGCTATTTCTACGTACTTCCAAACACATTCAAACACCTTTTAAGGTGCTTCGAAGCTATTTCTACGTACTTCCAAACACATTCAAACACCTTTTAAGGTGCTTCGAAGCAGTTTCTACGTACTTCCAAACACATTCAAACACCTTTTAAGGTGCTTCGAAGCTATTTTTACGTACTTCCAAACACATTCAAACACCGTTTAAGGTGCTTCGAAGCTATTTCTACGTACTGGCAAACACACTCAAACACCTTTTAAGGTGCTTCGAAGCAAATTCTACGTACTTCCAAACACATTCAAACACCTTTTAAGGTGCTTCGAAGCAGTTTCTACGTACTTCCAAACACATTCAAACACCTTTTAAGGTGCTTCGAAGCAGTTTCTATGTACTTCCAAACACATTCAAACACCTTTTAAGGTGCTTCGAAGCTATTTTTACGTACTTCCAAACACATTCAAACACCTTTTAAGGTGCTTCGAAGCTATTTCTACGTACTTCCAAACACATTCAAACACCTTCTAAGGTGCTTCGAAGCTATTTCTACGTACTTCCAAACACATTCAAACACCTTTTAAGGTGCTTCGAAGCTATTTTTACGTACTTCCAAACACATTCAAACACCTTCTAAGGTGCTTCGAAGCAGTTTCTACGTACTTCCAAACACATTCAAACACCTTTTAAGGTGCTTCGAAGCAGTTTCTACGTACTTCCAAACACATTCAAACACCTTTTAAGGTGCTTCGAAGCAGTTTCTACGTACTTCCAAACACACTCAAACACATTCTAAGGTGCTTCGAAGCTATTTCTACGTACTTCCAAACACATTCAAACACCTTTTAAGGTGCTTCGAAGCTATTTCTACGTACTTCCAAACACATTCAAACACCGTTTAAGGTGCTTCGAAGCAGTTTCTACGTACTTCCAAACACATTCAAACACCTTTTAAGGTGCTTCGAAGCAGTTTCTACGTACTTCCAAACACATTCAAACACCTTTTAAGGTGCTTCGAAGCAGTTTCTACGTACTTCCAAACACATTCAAACACCTTTTAAGGTGCTTCGAAGCAGTTTCTACGTACTTCCAAACACACTCAAACACATTCTAAGGTGCTTCGAAGCTATTTTTACGTACTTCCAAACACATTCAAACACCTTTTAAGGTGCTTCGAAGCTATTTCTACGTACTTCCAAACACATTCAAACACCTTTTAAGGTGCTTCGAAGCAGTTTCTACGTACTTCCAAACACATTCAAACACCTTTTAAGGTGCTTCGAAGCTATTTTTACGTACTTCCAAACACATTCAAACACCGTTTAAGGTGCTTCGAAGCTATTTCTACGTACTGCCAAACACATTCAAACACCTTTTAAGGTGCTTCGAAGCTATTTCTACGTACTTCCAAACACATTCAAACACCTTTTAAGGTGCTTCGAAGCTATTTCTACGTACTTCCAAACACATTCAAACACCTTTTAAGGTGCTTCGAAGCTATTTCTACGTACTTCCAAACACATTCAAACACCTTTTAAGGTGCTTCGAAGCTATTTCTACGTACTTCCAAACACATTCAAACACCTTCTAAGGTGCTTCGAAGCAGTTTCTACGTACTTCCAAACACATTCAAACACCTTTTAAGGTGCTTCGAAGCAGTTTCTATGTACTTCCAAACACATTCAAACACCTTTTAAGGTGCTTCGAAGCTATTTTTACGTACTTCCAAACGCATTCAAACACCTTTTAAGGTGCTTCGAAGCTATTTCTACGTACTTCCAAACACATTCAAACACCTTTTAAGGTGCTTCGAAGCTATTTCTACGTACTTCCAAACACATTCAAACACCGTTTAAGGTGCTTCGAAGCAGTTTCTACGTACTTCCAAACACATTCAAACACCTTTTAAGGTGCTTCGAAGCAGTTTCTACGTACTTCCAAACACATTCAAACACCTTTTAAGGTGCTTCGAAGCAGTTTCTACGTACTTCCAAACACATTCAAACACCTTTTAAGGTGCTTCGAAGCAGTTTCTACGTACTTCCAAACACACTCAAACACATTCTAAGGTGCTTCGAAGCTATTTTTACGTACTTCCAAACACATTCAAACACCTTTTAAGGTGCTTCGAAGCTATTTCTACGTACTTCCAAACACATTCAAACACCTTTTAAGGTGCTTCGAAGCAGTTTCTACGTACTTCCAAACACATTCAAACACCTTTTAAGGTGCTTCGAAGCTATTTTTACGTACTTCCAAACACATTCAAACACCGTTTAAGGTGCTTCGAAGCTATTTCTACGTACTGCCAAACACATTCAAACACCTTTTAAGGTGCTTCGAAGCTATTTCTACGTACTTCCAAACACATTCAAACACCTTTTAAGGTGCTTCGAAGCTATTTCTACGTACTTCCAAACACATTCAAACACCTTTTAAGGTGCTTCGAAGCTATTTCTACGTACTTCCAAACACATTCAAACACCTTTTAAGGTGCTTCGAAGCTATTTCTACGTACTTCCAAACACATTCAAACACCTTCTAAGGTGCTTCGAAGCAGTTTCTACGTACTTCCAAACACATTCAAACACCTTTTAAGGTGCTTCGAAGCAGTTTCTATGTACTTCCAAACACATTCAAACACCTTTTAAGGTGCTTCGAAGCTATTTTTACGTACTTCCAAACACATTCAAACACCTTTTAAGGTGCTTCGAAGCAGTTTCTACCTACTTCCAAACGCATTCAAACACCTTCTAAGGTGCTTCGAAGCTATTTCTACGTACTTCCAAACACATTCAAACACCTTCTAAGGTGCTTCGAAGCTATTTCTACGTACTTCCAAACACATTCAAACACCTTTTAAGGTGCTTCGAAGCTATTTTTACGTACTTCCAAACACATTCAAACACCTTCTAAGGTGCTTCGAAGCAGTTTCTACCTACTTCCAAACACATTCAAACACCGTTTAAGGTGCTTCGAAGCAGTTTCTACGTACTTCCAAACACATTCAAACACCTTCTAAGGTGCTTCGAAGCAGTTTCTACGTACTTCCAAACACATTCAAACACCTTTTAAGGTGCTTCGAAGCAGTTTCTACGTACTTCCAAACACATTCAAACACCTTTTAAGTTGCTTCGAAGCAGTTACTACGTACTTCCAAACACATTCAAACACCTTTTAAGGTGCTTCGAAGCTATTTCTACGTACTTCCAAACACATTCAAACACCGTTTAAGGTGCTTCGAAGCAGTTTCTACGTACTTCCAAACACATTTAAACACCTTCTAAGGTGCTTCGAAGCAGTTTCTACGTACTTCCAAACACATTCAAACACCTTCTAAGGTGCTTCGAAGCACTTTCTACGTACTTCCAAACACATTCAAACACCTTTTAAGGTGCTTCGAAGCAGTTTCTACGTACTTCCAAACACATTCAAACACCTTTTAAGGTGCTTCGAAGCTATTTTTACGTACTTCCAAACACATTCAAACACCGTTTAAGGTGCTTCGAAGCTATTTCTACGTACTGCCAAACACATTCAAACACCTTTTAAGGTGCTTCGAAGCTATTTCTACGTACTTCCAAACACATTCAAACACCTTTTAAGGTGCTTCGAAGCAGTTTCTACCTACTTCCAAACGCATTCAAACACCTTCTAAGGTGCTTCGAAGCTATTTCTACGTACTTCCAAACACATCCAAATACATTCTAAGGTGCTTCGAAGCACTTTCTACGTACTTCCTACCACATCCAAATACATTCTAAGATGCTGCGAAGCACTTTCTGCGTACTTCCTACCACATTCAAATACATTCTACGGTGCTTCGAAGCACTTTCTACGTACTTCCTACCACATTCAAATACATTCTACGGTGCTTCGAAGCACTTTCTACGTACTTCCTACCACATTCAAATACATTCTACGGTGCTTCGAAGCACTTTCTGCGTACTTCCTACCACATTCAAATACATTCTAAGGTGCTTCGAAGCACATTTTACGTACTTCCTACCACATCCAAATACATTCTAAGGTGCTTCGAAGCACATTTTACGTACTTCCTACCACATTAAAATACATTCTAAGGTGCATCGAAGCACTTTCAACGTACTTCCTACCACATTCAAATACATTCTAAGATGCTTCGAAGCACTTTCTACGTACTTCCTACCACATCCAAATACATTCTAAGGTGCTTCGAAGCACTTTCTACGTACTTCCTACCACATCCAAATACATTCTAAGGTGCTTCGAAGCACTTTCTACGTACTTCCTACCACATCCAAATACATTCTAAGGTGCTTCGAAGCACTTTCTACGTACTTCCTACCACATTCAAATACATTCTAAGGTGCTTCGAAGCACTTTCTACGTACTTCCTACCACATCCAAATACATTCTAAGATGCTTCGAAGCACTTTCTGCGTACTTCCTACCACATTCAAATACATTCTACGGTGCTTCGAAGCACTTTCTACGTACTTCCTACCACATTCAAATACATTCTACGGTGCTTCGAAGCACTTTCTACGTACTTCCTACCACATTCAAATACATTCTACGGTGCTTCGAAGCACTTTCTGCGTACTTCCTACCACATTCAAATACATTCTAAGGTGCTTCGAAGCACATTTTACGTACTTCCTACCACATCCAAATACATTCTAAGGTGCTTCGAAGCACATTTTACGTACTTCCTACCACATCCAAATACATTCTAAGGTGCATCGAAGCACTTTCTACGTACTTCCTACCACATTCAAATACATTCTAAGGTGCTTCAAAGCACTTTCTACGTACTTCCTACCACATTCAAATACATTCTAAGGTGCTTCAAAGCACTTTCTACGTACTTCCTACCACATCCAAATACATTCTAAGGTGCTTCGAAGCACTTTCTACGTACTTCCTACCACATCCAAATACATTCTAAGGTGCTTCGAAGCACTTTCTACGTACTTCCTACCACATTCAAATACATTCTAAGGTGCATCGAAGCACTTTCTACGTACTTCCTACCACATTCAAATACATTCTAAGGTGCTTCAAAGCACTTTCTACGTACTTCCTACCACATTCAAATACATTCTAAGGTGCTTCGAAGCACTTTCTGCGTACTTCCTACCACATTCAAATACATTCTACGGTGCTTCGAAGCACTTTCTACGTACTTCCTACCACATTCAAATACATTCTACGGTGCTTCGAAGCACTTTCTACGTACTTCCTACCACATTCAAATACATTCTACGGTGCTTCGAAGCACTTTCTGCGTACTTCCTACCACATTCAAATACATTCTTAGGTGCTTCAAAGCACTTTCTACGTACTTCCTACCACATCCAAATACATTCTAAGGTGCTTCGAAGCACTTTCTACGTACTTCCTACCACATTCAAATACATTCTAAGGTGCTTCGAAGCACTTTCTGCGTACTTCCTACCACATTCAAATACATTCTAAGGTGCTTCAAAGCACTTTCTACGTACTTCCTACCACATTCAGATACATTCTAAGTTGCTTCGAAGCACTTTCTACGTACTTCCTACCACATTCAAATACATTCTAAGTTGCTTCGAAGCACTTTCTACGTACTTCCTACCACATCCAAATACATTCTAAGGTGCTTCGAAGCACTTTCTGCGTACTTCCTACCACATTCAAATACATTCTAAGGTGCTTCGAAGCACTTTCTACGTACTTCCTACCACATTCAAATACATTCTAAGGTGCTTCGAAGCACTTTCTGCGTACTTCCTACCACATTCAGATACATTCTACGGTGCTTCGAAGCACTTTCTACGTACTTCCTACCACATTCAAATACATTCTACGGTGCTTCGAAGCACTTTCTGCGTACTTCCTACCACATTCAAATACATTCTAAGGTGCTTCGAAGCACATTTTACGTACTTCCTATCACATCCAAATACATTCTAAGGTGCGTCGAAGCACTTTCTACGTACTTCCTACCACATTCAAATACATTCTAAGGTGCTTCGAAGCACTTTCTACGTACTTCCTACCACATTCAAATACATTCTACGGTGCTTCAAAGCACTATCTACGTACTTCCTACCACATTCAGATACATTCTACGGTGCTTCGAAGCACTTTCTACGTACTTCCTACCACATTCAAATACATTCTACGGTGCATCGAAGCACTTTCTACGTACTTCCTACCACATTCAAATACATTCTAAGTTGCTTCGAAGCACTTTCTACGTACTTCCTACCACATTCAAATACATTCTAAGGTGCTTCGAAGCACTTTCTACGTACTTCCTACCACATTCAAATACATTCTAAGTTGCTTCGAAGCACTTTCTACGTACTTCCTACCACATTCAAATACATTCTAAGGTGCTTCGAAGCACTTTCTACGTACTTCCTACCACATTCAAATACATTCTAAGTTGCTTCGAAGCACTTTCTACGTACTTCCTACCACATCCAAATACTTTCTAAGGTGCATCGAAGCACTTTCTACGTACTTCCTACCACATTCAAATACATTCTAAGTTGCTTCGAAGCACTTTCTACGTACTTCCTACCACATTCAGATACATTCTAAGTTGCTTCGAAGCACTTTCTACGTACTTCCTACCACATTCAAATACATTCTAAGGTGCTTCGAAGCACTTTCTACGTACTTCCTACCACATTCAGATACATTCTAAGTTGCTTCGAAGCACTTTCTACGTACTTCCTACCACATTCAAATACATTCTAAGTTGCTTCGAAGCACTTTCTACGTACTTCCTACCACATTCAAATACATTCTAAGGTGCTTCGAAGCACTTTCTACGTACTTCCTACCACATTCAAATACATTCTAAGGTGCTTCGAAGCACTTTCTGCGTACTTCCTACCACATTCAAATACATTCTAAGGTGCTTCGAAGCACTTTCTACGTACTTCCTACCACATTCAAATACATTCTAAGGTGCTTCGAAGCACTTTCTACGTACTTCCTACCACATCCAAATACATTCTAAGGTGCTTCGAAGCACTTTCTACGTACTTCCTACCACATTCAAATACATTCTAAGGTGCTTCGAAGCACTTTCTACGTACTTCCTACCACATCCAAATACATTCTAAGATGCTTCGAAGCACTTTCTGCGTACTTCCTACCACATTCAAATACATTCTAAGGTGCTTCGAAGCACTTTCTACGTACTTCCTACCACATTCAAATACATTCTAAGGTGCTTCGAAGCACTTTCTACGTACTTCCTACCACATCCAAATACATTCTAAGATGCTTCGAAGCACTTTCTGCGTACTTCCTACCACATTCAAATACATTCTAAGGTGCTTCGAAGCACTTTCTACGTACTTCCTACCACATTCAAATACATTCTAAGGTGCTTCGAAGCACTTTCTACGTACTTCCTACCACATCCAAATACATTCTAAGGTGCTTCGAAGCACTTTCTACGTACTTCCTACCACATTCAAATACATTCTAAGGTGCTTCGAAGCACTTTCTACGTACTTCCTACCACATCCAAATACATTCTAAGATGCTTCGAAGCACTTTCTGCGTACTTCCTACCACATTCAAATACATTCTACGGTGCTTCGAAGCACTTTCTACGTACTTCCTACCACATTCAAAAACATTCTACGGTGCTTCGAAGCACTTTCTACGTACTTCCTACCACATTCAAATACATTCTACGGTGCTTCGAAGCACTTTCTGCGTACTTCCTACCACATTCAGATACATTCTAAGTTGCTTCGAAGCACTTTCTACGTACTTCCTACCACATTCAAATACATTCTAAGTTGCTTCGAAGCACTTTCTACGTACTTCCTACCACATCCAAATACATTCTAAGGTGCTTCGAAGCACTTTCTACGTACTTCCTACCACATTCAAATACATTCTAAGGTGCTTCGAAGCACTTTCTACGTACTTCCTACCACATCCAAATACATTCTAAGATGCTTCGAAGCACTTTCTACGTACTTCCTACCACATCCAAATACATTCTAAGGTGCTTCGAAGCACTTTCTACGTACTTCCTACCACATCCAAATACATTCTAAGGTGCTTCGAAGCACATTTTACGTACTTCCTACCACATCCAAATACATTCTAAGGTGCATCGAAGCACTTTCTACGTACTTCCTACCACATTCAAATACATTCTAAGGTGCTTCAAAGCACTTTCTACGTACTTCCTACCACATTCAAATACATTCTAAGGTGCTTCAAAGCACTTTCTACGTACTTCCTACCACATCCAAATACATTCTAAGGTGCTTCGAAGCACTTTCTACGTACTTCCTACCACATCCAAATACATTCTAAGGTGCTTCGAAGCACTTTCTACGTACTTCCTACCACATTCGAATACATTCTAAGGTGCTTCGAAGCACTTTCTACGTACTTCCTACCACATCCAAATACATTCTAAGATGCTTCGAAGCACTTTCTGCGTACTTCCTACCACATTCAAATACATTCTACGGTGCTTCGAAGCACTTTCTACGTACTTCCTACCACATTCAAATACATTCTACGGTGCTTCGAAGCACTTTCTACGTACTTCCTACCACATTCAAATACATTCTAAGGTGCTTCGAAGCACTTTCTACGTACTTCCTACCACATTCGAATACATTCTAAGGTGCTTCGAAGCACTTTCTACGTACTTCCTACCACATCCAAATACATTCTAAGATGCTTCGAAGCACTTTCTGCGTACTTCCTACCACATTCAAATACATTCTACGGTGCTTCGAAGCACTTTCTACGTACTTCCTACCACATTCAGATACATTCTACGGTGCTTCGAAGCACTTTCTACGTACTTCCTACCACATTCAAATACATTCTACGGTGCATCGAAGCACTTTCTACGTACTTCCTACCACATTCAAATACATTCTAAGTTGCTTCGAAGCACTTTCTACGTACTTCCTACCACATTCAAATACATTCTAAGGTGCTTCGAAGCACTTTCTACGTACTTCCTACCACATTCAAATACATTCTAAGTTGCTTCGAAGCACTTTCTACGTACTTCCTACCACATTCAAATACATTCTAAGGTGCTTCGAAGCACTTTCTACGTACTTCCTACCACATTCAAATACATTCTAAGTTGCTTCGAAGCACTTTCTACGTACTTCCTACCACATCCAAATACTTTCTAAGGTGCATCGAAGCACTTTCTACGTACTTCCTACCACATTCAAATACATTCTAAGTTGCTTCGAAGCACTTTCTACGTACTTCCTACCACATTCAGATACATTCTAAGTTGCTTCGAAGCACTTTCTACGTACTTCCTACCACATTCAAATACATTCTACGGTGCTTCAAAGCACTATCTACGTACTTCCTACCACATTCAGATACATTCTAAGTTGCTTCGAAGCACTTTCTACGTACTTCCTACCACATTCAAATACATTCTAAGTTGCTTCGAAGCACTTTCTACGTACTTCCTACCACATTCAAATACATTCTAAGGTGCTTCGAAGCACTTTCTACGTACTTCCTACCACATTCAAATACATTCTAAGGTGCTTCGAAGCACTTTCTGCGTACTTCCTACCACATTCAAATACATTCTAAGGTGCTTCGAAGCACTTTCTACGTACTTCCTACCACATTCAAATACATTCTAAGGTGCTTCGAAGCACTTTCTACGTACTTCCTACCACATCCAAATACATTCTAAGGTGCTTCGAAGCACTTTCTACGTACTTCCTACCACATTCAAATACATTCTAAGGTGCTTCGAAGCACTTTCTACGTACTTCCTACCACATCCAAATACATTCTAAGATGCTTCGAAGCACTTTCTGCGTACTTCCTACCACATTCAAATACATTCTACGGTGCTTCGAAGCACTTTCTACGTACTTCCTACCACATTCAAAAACATTCTACGGTGCTTCGAAGCACTTTCTACGTACTTCCTACCACATCCAAATACATTCTAAGGTGCTTCGAAGCACTTTCTACGTACTTCCTACCACATTCAAATACATTCTAAGGTGCTTCGAAGCACTTTCTACGTACTTCCTACCACATCCAAATACATTCTAAGATGCTTCGAAGCACTTTCTGCGTACTTCCTACCACATTCAAATACATTCTAAGGTGCTTCAAAGCACTTTCTACGTACTTCCTACCACATTCAAATACATTCTAAGGTGCTTCAAAGCACTTTCTACGTACTTCCTACCACATCCAAATACATTCTAAGGTGCTTCGAAGCACTTTCTACGTACTTCCTACCACATCCAAATACATTCTAAGGTGCTTCGAAGCACTTTCTACGTACTTCCTACCACATTCGAATACATTCTAAGGTGCTTCGAAGCACTTTCTACGTACTTCCTACCACATCCAAATACATTCTAAGATGCTTCGAAGCACTTTCTGCGTACTTCCTACCACATTCAAATACATTCTACGGTGCTTCGAAGCACTTTCTACGTACTTCCTACCACATTCAGATACATTCTACGGTGCTTCGAAGCACTTTCTACGTACTTCCTACCACATTCAAATACATTCTACGGTGCATCGAAGCACTTTCTACGTACTTCCTACCACATTCAAATACATTCTAAGGTGCTTCGAAGCACTTTCTACGTACTTCCTACCACATCCAAATACATTCTAAGATGCTTCGAAGCACTTTCTGCGTACTTCCTACCACATTCAAATACATTCTACGGTGCTTCGAAGCACTTTCTACGTACTTCCTACCACATTCAAATACATTCTAAGGTGCTTCGAAGCACTTTCTACGTACTTCCTACCACATCCAAATACATTCTAAGATGCTTCGAAGCACTTTCTACGTACTTCCTACCACATTCAAATACATTCTACGGTGCTTCGAAGCACTTTCTACGTACTTCCTACCACATTCAAATACATTCTACGGTGCTTCGAAGCACATTTTACGTACTTCCTACCACATTCAAATACATTCTAAGGTGCTTCAAAGCACTTTCTACGTACTTCCTACCACATCCAAATACATTCTACGGTGCTTCGAAGCACTTTCTACGTACTTCCTACCACATTCAAATACATTCTAAGGTGCTTCGAAGCACTTTCTACGTACTTCCTACCACATCCAAATACATTCTAAGATGCTTCGAAGCACTTTCTGCGTACTTCCTACCACATTCAAATACATTCTAAGATGCTTCGAAGCACTTTCTACGTACTTCCTACCACATTCAAATACATTCTAAGGTGCTTCGAAGCACTTTCTACGTACTTCCTACCACATCCAAATACATTCTAAGATGCTTCGAAGCACTTTCTGCGTACTTCCTACCACATTCAAATACATTCTACGGTGCTTCGAAGCACTTTCTACGTACTTCCTACCACATTCAAATACATTCTAAGGTGCTTCGAAGCACTTTCTACGTACTTCCTACCACATCCAAATACATTCTAAGGTGCTTCGAAGCACTTTCTACGTACTTCCTACCACATTCAGATACATTCTACGGTGCTTCGAAGCACTTTCTACGTACTTCCTACCACATTCAAATACATTCTACGGTGCTTCGAAGCACATTTTACGTACTTCCTACCACATTCAAATACATTCTAAGGTGCTTCAAAGCACTTTCTACGTACTTCCTACCACATCCAAATACATTCTACGGTGCTTCGAAGCACTTTCTACGTACTTCCTACCACATTCAAATACATTCTAAGGTGCTTCGAAGCACTTTCTACGTACTTCCTACCACATCCAAATACATTCTAAGATGCTTCGAAGCACTTTCTGCGTACTTCCTACCACATTCAAATACATTCTAAGGTGCTTCAAAGCACTTTCTACGTACTTCCTACCACATTCAAATACATTCTAAGGTGCTTCAAAGCACTTTCTACGTACTTCCTACCACATCCAAATACATTCTAAGGTGCTTCGAAGCACTTTCTACGTACTTCCTACCACATCCAAATACATTCTAAGGTGCTTCGAAGCACTTTCTACGTACTTCCTACCACATTCGAATACATTCTAAGGTGCTTCGAAGCACTTTCTACGTACTTCCTACCACATCCAAATACATTCTAAGATGCTTCGAAGCACTTTCTGCGTACTTCCTACCACATTCAAATACATTCTACGGTGCTTCGAAGCACTTTCTACGTACTTCCTACCACATTCAGATACATTCTACGGTGCTTCGAAGCACTTTCTACGTACTTCCTACCACATTCAAATACATTCTACGGTGCATCGAAGCACTTTCTACGTACTTCCTACCACATTCAAATACATTCTAAGTTGCTTCGAAGCACTTTCTACGTACTTCCTACCACATTCAAATACATTCTAAGGTGCTTCGAAGCACTTTCTACGTACTTCCTACCACATTCAAATACATTCTAAGTTGCTTCGAAGCACTTTCTACGTACTTCCTACCACATTCAAATACATTCTAAGGTGCTTCGAAGCACTTTCTACGTACTTCCTACCACATTCAAATACATTCTAAGTTGCTTCGAAGCACTTTCTACGTACTTCCTACCACATCCAAATACTTTCTAAGGTGCATCGAAGCACTTTCTACGTACTTCCTACCACATTCAAATACATTCTAAGTTGCTTCGAAGCACTTTCTACGTACTTCCTACCACATTCAGATACATTCTAAGTTGCTTCGAAGCACTTTCTACGTACTTCCTACCACATTCAAATACATTCTACGGTGCTTCAAAGCACTATCTACGTACTTCCTACCACATTCAGATACATTCTAAGTTGCTTCGAAGCACTTTCTACGTACTTCCTACCACATTCAAATACATTCTAAGTTGCTTCGAAGCACTTTCTACGTACTTCCTACCACATTCAAATACATTCTAAGGTGCTTCGAAGCACTTTCTACGTACTTCCTACCACATTCAAATACATTCTAAGGTGCTTCGAAGCACTTTCTGCGTACTTCCTACCACATTCAAATACATTCTAAGGTGCTTCGAAGCACTTTCTACGTACTTCCTACCACATTCAAATACATTCTAAGGTGCTTCGAAGCACTTTCTACGTACTTCCTACCACATCCAAATACATTCTAAGGTGCTTCGAAGCACTTTCTACGTACTTCCTACCACATTCAAATACATTCTAAGGTGCTTCGAAGCACTTTCTACGTACTTCCTACCACATCCAAATACATTCTAAGATGCTTCGAAGCACTTACTACGTACTTCCTACCACATTCAAATACATTCTACGGTGCTTCGAAGCACTTTCTACGTACTTCCTACCACATTCAAAAACATTCTAAGGTGCTTCGAAGCACTTTCTACGTACTTCCTACCACATTCAAATACATTCTAAGGTGCTTCGAAGCACTTTCTACGTACTTCCTACCACATTCAAATACATTCTAAGGTGCTTCGAAGCACTTTCTACGTACTTCCTACCACATTCAAATACATTCTAAGATGCTTCGAAGCACTTACTACGTACTTCCTACCACATTCAAATACATTCTACGGTGATTCGAAGCACTTTCTACGTACTTCCTACCACATTCAAAAACATTCTACGGTGCTTCGAAGCACTTTCTACGTACTTCCTACCACATTCAAATACATTCTACGGTGCTTCGAAGCACTTTCTGCGTACTTCCTACCACATTCAGATACATTCTAAGTTGCTTCGAAGCACTTTCTACGTACTTCCTACCACATTCAAATACATTCTAAGTTGCTTCGAAGCACTTTCTACGTACTTCCTACCACATTCAAATACATTCTAAGGTGCTTCGAAGCACTTTCTGCGTACTTCCTACCACATCCAAATACATTCTAAGGTGCTTCGAAGCACTTTCTACGTACTTCCTACCACATCCAAATACATTCTAAGGTGCTTCGAAGCACATTTTACGTACTTCCTACCACATCCAAATACATTCTAAGGTGCATCGAAGCACTTTCTACGTACTTCCTACCACATTCAAATACATTCTAAGGTGCTTCAAAGCACTTTCTACGTACTTCCTACCACATTCAAATACATTCTAAGGTGCTTCAAAGCACTTTCTACGTACTTCCTACCACATCCAAATACATTCTAAGGTGCTTCGAAGCACTTTCTACGTACTTCCTACCACATCCAAATACATTCTAAGGTGCTTCGAAGCACTTTCTACGTACTTCCTACCACATTCGAATACATTCTAAGGTGCTTCGAAGCACTTTCTACGTACTTCCTACCACATCCAAATACATTCTAAGATGCTTCGAAGCACTTTCTGCGTACTTCCTACCACATTCAAATACATTCTACGGTGCTTCGAAGCACTTTCTACGTACTTCCTACCACATTCAAATACATTCTACGGTGCTTCGAAGCACTTTCTACGTACTTCCTACCACATCCAAATACATTCTAAGGTGCTTCGAAGCACTTTCTACGTACTTCCTACCACATCCAAATACATTCTAAGGTGCTTCGAAGCACTTTCTACGTACTTCCCACCACATCAAAATACATTCTAAGGTGCTTCGAAGCACTTTCTACGTACTTCCTACCACATTCAAATACATTCTAAGGTGCTTCGAAGCACTTTCTACGTACTTCCTACCACATCCAAATACATTCTAAGATGCTTCGAAGCACTTTCTGCGTACTTCCTACCACATTCAAATACATTCTACGGTGCTTCGAAGCACTTTCTACGTACTTCCTACCACATTCAAATACATTCTACGGTGCTTCGAAGCACTTTCTACGTACTTCCTACCACATTCAAATACATTCTACGGTGCTTCGAAGCACTTTCTGCGTACTTCCTACCACATTCAAATACATTCTAAGTTGCTTCGAAGCACTTTCTACGTACTTCCTACCACATTCAAATACATTCTAAGGTGCTTCGAAGCACTTTCTACGTACTTCCTACCACATCCAAATACTTTCTAAGGTGCATCGAAGCACTTTCTACGTACTTCCTACCACATTCAAATACATTCTAAGGTGCTTCGAAGCACTTTCTACGTACTTCCTACCACATTCAAATACATTCTAAGTTGCTTCGAAGCACTTTCTACGTACTTCCTACCACATCCAAATACATTCTAAGGTGCTTCGAAGCACTTTCTGCGTACTTCCTTCCACATTCAAATACATTCTAAGGTGCTTCGAAGCACTTTCTACGTACTTCCTACCACATCCAAATACATTCTAAGATGCTTCGAAGCACTTTCTACGTACTTCCTACCACATCCAAATACATTCTAAGATGCTTCGAAGCACTTTCTGCGTACTTCCTACCACATACAAATACATTCTACGGTGCTTCGAAGCACTTTCTACGTACTTCCTACCACATTCAAATACATTCTACGGTGCTTCGAAGCACTTTCTGCGTACTTCCTACCACATTCAAATACATTCTAAGTTGCTTCGAAGCACTTTCTACGTACTTCCTACCACATTCAAATACATTCTAAGTTGCTTCGAAGCACTTTCTACGTACTTCCTACCACATTCAAATACATTCTAAGGTGCTTCGAAGCACTTTCTACGTACTTCCTACCACATTCAAATACATTCTAAGTTGCTTCGAAGCACTTTCTACGTACTTCCTACCACATCCAAATACTTTCTAAGGTGCATCGAAGCACTTTCTACGTACTTCCTACCACATTCAAATACATTCTAAGGTGCTTCGAAGCACTTTCTACGTACTTCCTACCACGTTCAAATACATTCTACGGTGCTTCAAAGCACTATCTACGTACTTCCTACCACATTCAGATACATTCTAAGTTGCTTCGAAGCACTTTCTACGTACTTCCTACCACATTCAAATACATTCTAAGGTGCTTCGAAGCACTTTCTGCGTACTTCCTACCACATCCAAATACATTCTAAGGTGCTTCGAAGCACTTTCTACGTACTTCCTACCACATCCAAATACATTCTAAGGTGCTTCGAAGCACTTTCTACGTACTTCCTACCACATTCAAATACATTCTAAGGTGCTTCGAAGCACTTTCTACGTACTTCCTACCACATCCAAATACATTCTAAGATGCTTCGAATCACTTTCTGCGTACTTCCTACCACATTCAAATACATTCTACGGTGCTTCGAAGCACATTTTACGTACTTCCTACCACATCCAAATACATTCTAAGGTGCATCGAAGCACTTTCTACGTACTTCCTACCACATTCAAATACATTCTAAGGTGCTTCGAAGCACTTTCTACGTACTTCCTACCACATTCAAATACATTCTACGGTGCTTCAAAGCACTATCTACGTACTTCCTACCACATCCAAATACATTCTAAGGTGCTTCGAAGCAAATTTTACGTACTTCCTACCACATCCAAATACATTCTAAGGTGCATCGAAGCACTTTCTACGTACTTCCTACCACATTCAAATACATTCTAAGGTGCTTCAAAGCAGTTTCTACGTACTTCCAAACACATTCAAACACCTTCTAAGGTGCTTCGAAGCAGTTTCTACGTACTTCCAAACACATTCAAACACATTATAAGGTGCTTCGAAGCAGTTTCTACGTACTTCCAAACACATTCAAACACCTTCTAAGGTGCTTCGAAGCAGTTTCTACGTTCTTCCAAACACATTCAAGCACCTTCTAAGGTGCTTCCAAGCAGTTTCTACGTACTTCCAAACACATTCAAACACCTTTTAAGGTGCTTCGAAGCAGTTTCTACGTACTTCCAAACACATTCAAACGCCTTTTGAGGTGCTTCGAAGCAGTTTCTACGTACTTCCAAACACATTCAAACACCTTTTGAGGTGCTTCGAAGTAGTTTCTACGTACTTCCAAACACATTCAAACACCTTCTAAGGTGCTTCGAAGCAGTTTCTACGTACTTCCAAACACATTCAAGCACCTTCTAAGGTGCTTCCAAGCAGTTTCTACGTACTTCCAAACACATTCAAACACATTATAAGGTGCTTCGAAGCAGTTTCTACGTACTTCCAAACACATTCAAACACCTTTTAAGGTGCTTCGAAGCAGTTTCTACGTACTTCCAAACACACTAAGACACCTTTTAAGGTGCTTCGAAGCAGTTTCTACGTACTTCCAAACACATTCAAGCACCTTCTAAGGTGCTTCCAAGCAGTTTCTACGTACTTCCAAACACATTCAAACACCTTTTAAGGTGCTTCGAAGCAGTTTCTACGTACTTCCAAACACATTCAAACACATTATAAGGTGCTTCCAAGCAGTTTCTACGTACTTCCAAACACATTCAAACACCTTTTAAGGTGCTTCGAAGCAGTTTCTACGTACTTCCAAACACATTCAAACGCCTTTTGAGGTGCTTCGAAGCAGTTTCTACGTACTTCCAAACACATTCAAACACCTTTTGAGGTGCTTCGAAGTAGTTTCTACGTACTTCCAAACACATTCAAACACCTTCTAAGGTGCTTCGAAGCAGTTTCTACGTACTTCCAAACACATTCAAGCACCTTCTAAGGTGCTTCCAAGCAGTTTCTACGTACTTCCAAACACATTCAAACACATTATAAGGTGCTTCGAAGCAGTTTCTACGTACTTCCAAACACATTCAAACACCTTTTAAGGTGCTTCGAAGCAGTTTCTACGTACTTCCAAACACATTCAAACACCTTCTAAGGTGCTTCGAAGCAGTTTCTACGTACTTCCAAACACATTCAAACACATTATAAGGTGCTTCGAAGCAGTTTCTACGTACTTCCAAACACATTCAAACACCTTCTAAGGTGCTTCGAAGCAGTTTCTACGTTCTTCCAAACACATTCAAACACCTTTTAAGGTGCTTCGAAGCAGTTTCTACGTACTTCCAAACACATTCAAACACATTATAAGGTGCTTCCAAGCAGTTTCTACGTACTTCCAAACACATTCAAACACCTTCTAAGGTGCTTCGAAGCAGTTTCTACGTACTTCCAAACACATTCAAACACATTATAAGGTGCTTCGAAGCAGTTTCTACGTACTTCCAAACACATTCAAACACCTTTTGAGGTGCTTCGAAGTAGTTTCTACGTACTTCCAAACACATTCAAACACCTTCTAAGGTGCTTCGAAGCAGTTTCTACGTACTTCCAAACACATTCAAACACATTATAAGGTGCTTCGAAGCAGTTTCTACGTACTTCCAAACACATTCAAACACCTTCTAAGGTGCTTCGAAGCAGTTTCTACGTACTTCCAAACACATTCAAACACATTATAAGGTGCTTCGAAGCAGTTTCTACGTACTTCCAAACACATTCAAACACCTTCTAAGGTGCTTCGAAGCAGTTTCTACGTTCTTCCAAACACATTCAAGCACCTTCTAAGGTGCTTCCAAGCAGTTTCTACGTACTTCCAAACACATTCAAACACCTTTTAAGGTGCTTCGAAGCAGTTTCTACGTACTTCCAAACACATTCAAACGCCTTTTGAGGTGCTTCGAAGTAGTTTCTACGTACTTCCAAACACATTCAAACACATTATAAGGTGCTTCGAAGCAGTTTCTACGTACTTCCAAACACATTCAAACACCTTCTAAGGTGCTTCGAAGCAGTTTCTACGTACTTCCAAACACATTCAAACACATTATAAGGTGCTTCGAAGCAGTTTCTACGTACTTCCAAACACATTCAAACACCTTCTAAGGTGCTTCGAAGCAGTTTCTACGTACTTCCAAACACATTCAAACACATTATAAGGTGCTTCGAAGCAGTTTCTACGTACTTCCAAACACATTCAAACACCTTTTAAGGTGCTTCGAAGCAGTTTCTACGTTCTTCCAAACACATTCAAGCACCTTCTAAGGAGCTTCCAAGCAGTTTCTACGTACTTCCAAACACATTCAAACACCTTTTAAGGTGCTTCGAAGCAGTTTCTACGTACTTCCAAACACATTCAAACGCCTTTTGAGGTGCTTCGAAGTAGTTTCTACGTACTTCCAAACACATTCAAACACCTTCTAAGGTGCTTCGAAGCAGTTTCTACGTACTTCCAAACACATTCAAACACCTTCTAAGGTGCTTCGAAGCAGTTTCTACGTACTTTCAAACAAACTCAAACACCTTTTAAGGTGCTTCGAAGCAGTTTCTACGTACTTCCAAACACATTCAAACACCTTCTAAGGTGCTTCGAAGCAGTTTCTACGTTCTTCCAAACACATTCAAGCACCTTCTAAGGTGCTTCCAAGCAGTTTCTACGTACTTCCAAACACATTCAAAACACATTATAAGGTGCTTCGAAGCAGTTTCTACGTACTTCCAAACACATTCAAACACATTATAAGGTGCTTCGAAGCAGTTTCTACGTACTTCCAAACACATTCAAACACCTTCTAAGGTGCTTCGAAGCAGTTTCTACGTACTTCCAAACACATTCAAACACATTATAAGGTGCTTCGAAGCAGTTTCTACGTACTTCCAAACACATTCAAACACCTTCTAAGGTGCTTCGAAGCAGTTTCTACGTACTTCCAAACACATTCAAACACATTATAAGGTGCTTCGAAGCAGTTTCTACGTTCTTCCAAACACATTCAAACACCTTCTAAGGTGCTTCGAAGCAGTTTCTACGTTCTTCCAAACACATTCAAGCACCTTCTAAGGTGCTTCCAAGCAGTTTCTACGTACTTCCAAACACATTCAAACACCTTTTAAGGTGCTTCGAAGCAGTTTCTACGTACTTCCAAACACATTCAAACGCCTTTTGAGGTGCTTCGAAGTAGTTTCTACGTACTTCCAAACACATTCAAACACCTTCTAAGGTGCTTCGAAGCAGTTTCTACGTTCTTCCAAACACATTCAAGCACCTTCTAAGGTGCTTCCAAGCAGTTTCTACGTACTTCCAAACACATTCAAACACATTATAAGGTGCTTCGAAGCAGTTTCTACGTACTTCCAAACACATTCAAACACATTATAAGGTGCTTCGAAGCAGTTTCTACGTACTTCCAAACACATTCAAACACCTTCTAAGGTGCTTCGAAGCAGTTTCTACGTACTTCCAAACACATTCAAACACATTATAAGGTGCTTCGAAGCAGTTTCTACGTACTTCCAAACACATTCAAGCACCTTCTAAGGTGCTTCCAAGCAGTTTCTACGTACTTCCAAACACATTCAAACACATTATAAGGTGCTTCGAAGCAGTTTCTACGTACTTCCAAACACATTCAAACACCTTTTGAGGTGCTTCGAAGTAGTTTCTACGTACTTCCAAACACATTCAAACACCTTCTAAGGTGCTTCGAAGCAGTTTCTACGTTCTTCCAAACACATTCAAGCACCTTCTAAGGTGCTTCCAAGCAGTTTCTACGTACTTCCAAACACATTCAAACACATTATAAGGTGCTTCGAAGCAGTTTCTACGTACTTCCAAACACATTCAAACACATTATAAGGTGCTTCGAAGCAGTTTCTACGTACTTCCAAACACATTCAAACACCTTCTAAGGTGCTTCGAAGCAGTTTCTACGTACTTCCAAACACATTCAAGCACCTTCTAAGGTGCTTCCAAGCAGTTTCTACGTACTTCCAAACACATTCAAACACATTATAAGGTGCTTCGAAGCAGTTTCTACGTACTTCCAACACATTCAAACACATTATAAGGTGCTTCGAAGCAGTTTCTACGTACTTCCAAACACATTCAAGCACCTTCTAAGGTGCTTCGAAGCAGTTCTCTACGTACTTCCAAACACATTCAAACACCTTCTAAGGTGCTTCGAAGCAGTTTCTACGTACTTCCAAACACATTCAAACACATTATAAGGTGCTTCGAAGCAGTTTCTACGTATTCCAAACACATTCAAACACCTTCTAAGGTGCTTCGAAGCAGTTCTTCTACGTACTTCCAAACACATTCAAGCACCTTCTAAGGTGCTTCCAAGCAGTTTCTACGTACTTCCAAAACACATTCAAACACATTATAAGGTGCTTCGAAGCAGTTCTCTACGTACTTCCAAACACATTCAAGCACCTTCTAAGGTGCTTCCAAGCAGTTTCTACGTATTCCAAACACATTCAAACACCTTCTAAGGTGCTTCGAAGCAGTTTCTACGTACTTCCTAACACATTCAAACACCTTCTAAGGTGCTTCGAAGCAGTTTCTACGTACTTCCAAACACATTCAAACACCTTCTAAGGTGCTTCGAAGCAGTTTCTACGTACTTCCAAACACATTCAAACACAGTATAAGTGCTTCGAAGCAGTTTCTACGTACTTCCAAACACATTCAAGCACCTTCGTAAGGTGCTTCAAGCAGTTTCTACGTACTTCCAAACACATTCAAACACCTTCTAAGGTGCGTCGAAGCAGTTTCTACGTACTTCCAAACACATTCAAAACACCTTCTAAGGTGCTTCGAAGCAGTTCTACGTACTTCCAAACACATCAAACACATTATAGGTGCTTCGAAGCAGTTTCTACGTACTTCCAAACACATTCAAACACCTTCTAAGGTGCTTCGAAGCAGTTTTCTACGTACTTCCAAACACATTCAAGCACCTTCTAAGGTGCTTCCAAGCAGTTTCTACGTACTCCAAACACATTCAAACACATTATAAGGTGCTTCGAAGCAGTTTCTACGTACTTCCAAACCACCATTCAAACCTTTTAAGGTGCTTCGAAGCAGTTTCTACGTACTTCCAAACACATTCAAACACCTTCTAAGGTGCTTCGAAGCAGTTTCTACGTACTTCCTAACACATTCAAACACCTTCTAAGGTGCTTCGAAGCAGTTTCTACGTACTTCCAAACACATTCAAACACCTTCTAAGGTGCTTCGAAGCAGTTTCTACGTACTTCCAAACACATTCAAACACATTATAAGGTGCTTCGAAGCAGTTTCTACGTACTTCCAAACACATTCAAGCACCTTCTAAGGTGCTTCCAAGCAGTTTCTACGTACTTCCAAACACATTCAAACACCTTCTAAGGTGCGTCGAAGCAGTTTCTACGTACTTCCAAACACATTCAAACACATTATAAGGTGCTTCGAAGCAGTTTCTACGTACTTCCAAACACATTCAAACACCTTCTAAGGTGCTTCGAAGCAGTTTCTACGTACTTCCAAACACATTCAAGCACCTTCTAAGGTGCTTCCAAGCAGTTTCTACGTACTTCCAAACACATTCAAACACATTATAAGGTGCTTCGAAGCAGTTTCTACGTACTTCCAAACACATTCAAGCACCTTCTAAGGTGCTTCCAAGCAGTTTCTACGTACTTCCAAACACATTCAAACACATTATAAGGTGCTTCGAAGCAGTTTCTACGTACTTCCAAACACATTCAAACACCTTTTAAGGTGCTTCGAAGCAGTTTCTACGTACTTCCAAACACATTCAAACACCTTCTAAGGTGCTTCGAAGCAGTTTCTACGTACTTCCTAACACATTCAAACACCTTCTAAGGTGCTTCGAAGCAGTTTCTACGTACTTCCAAACACATTCAAACACCTTCTAAGGTGCTTCGAAGCAGTTTCTACGTACTTCCAAACACATTCAAACACATTATAAGGTGCTTCGAAGCAGTTTCTACGTACTTCCAAACACATTCAAGCACCTTCTAAGGTGCTTCCAAGCAGTTTCTACG
>NW_026525440.1:0-30223 GCF_943734705.1 Anopheles coustani | reverse complement strand
GTTTAATCAGCTGTACCTCTTGTTTCTTGAACTCATCGAAACTGTTCTTTCCCGAGCTCATCTAGGTCTTCGTCGACAAGTGATGTACCTAGTCCACAGAATTGAAGCTTTCGCTTGAGCAAGTTTGTCGCCTCCATTGCAAGATGGATGCATCGCGGTTATCATGCTGCCATCGTCTTGAGAGGGTTTTGTTTTCTCGCCATTGCGTTGGAAAAATTCCAAAACAGCAACACGCAATATCGTACAGGCTGCGGCGATCGAACCTATCGATAGCATGGATTTACCGAAAGACTAGCACATCGTGCTTAAAGGTGGTTAGAGGTTGATGAGTGGGTGGATCCAAACTCATGCATCCTTCCTTCCTCTATCCAACGCTATGATTTAAATTTTCCCTCCCTTGTGGCTACCGCTATAAGGGTTAAAATCCTAGGGAAAACGGTTCCACTGTCAACCCTGCGGAATAAAAACTCCGATATATATTCATCGGTATGTTTTGTCCGATTCGACCCTTTGGTTTTTAAAACCGCTTCAAAATACCCCACAGTCCTTCGATGTTCTGCGTATGAATCGAAGGATCTGTGGGGTCCACAAAATTGAGGGAGTGATTAATCGTATTGTGGGTGAAGCCAGCACCGGTCAACCCACCATACGCTCTCCAGCAGTCTGTCACGACGGTAGACCCGGCTGCCACGTTGTCGACGATCAGCGCCATCAACGTCTGCGCATTCCTGCGTTCCACCCTGCGCATGAATGCTTCTTTGGTTGACCGGCATATGATATGGCATATGCCGCCGGCCAACCATTGAGTGTTTCCCTCACTCACTCTCCCTCGATTATACTTTCGCTTGACGAGCACGGTTTCGTCCACTTCGACCGTCAAACCATGCCCGCCAATGCGAGGCTTGGGCTCGAAAGCCCAGCACTGTACCAAACCCCTCAGTCTTGAAATAAATTTCAAGACTGTGTTTTCGGAGACATTAGTCTCCTTCACAATCAATGTCGCGGATAACCCACGCGACCAATCATAAATTATGTACATAAAATTTTCTAAACTTACCGCGGATCCCTGGAACATTGATCCAGTGCGGATGCTTGTGCGTCGCCCGCGACAGCGTCCGCACTGGAACTCTACTCCGTCCTGGGTGTGGGTTGAACGGACTAGTAGCTGCTCCTCGCCGCATCCTCTACAGCTGGACGAACGCTGCAGGATTCCTATATCCTGCAGCACACGCACCACCTCCAATTTATCACCCGCGAACAACAACACGATATTTTTAAACGAACTTAGTCGATCCATGATTAGCACTTGACTGATTTCGACAAACGCTCGAGCCGAGAAATGACACACGGAGCAAATCAATGTGGTAGTACAAATAATGCGAAAAACATTTCAAAGCCGATATGTTTCACATACACTTACCTACAATCGTAGTATGCAGTACTAGTAAATGAAGCAAGGTGACAAACGGATGCACGAAACAAGCCATAAACGAAGAAGGAAATGTGCATATATTGAGTAAATACACTGATTTTTCTACCGAATTTCCGAAGCCTTCCGTAGGACCGGAAGCCAATGCGCAAAGCGTTCCCCATTGTGGCGCATGTGTTTTCCCCGCTCACCGTCGTGTTCCTTTTCCCTTGTTTTCCCGTAGGACTGGGATTGGATCCATCGGACAACGGTGACTTTCACATTGCATGACGAATTATTCCAATACAAATTGCAAGAACGTTGGATTTACAAAAACTGAGCCCGATTTTTTACCAACGTTCCCATGTTATTTAAAGTGAACATGCGTGTCAGGTCGACGCACGACAACATAAAAAAGCCGTATAATCAATGTCAATGCATTGATTGAAATATTAAAACTATCGTTATATTTTTTGTTTTGTTGATTATCATGTCGATCGACTGATTTTTTCGTGCTTGCGAAAATCATCATCCCACTCGCCAATCCATGGGTTGGTGTTTCCGAACAACAATTTATCCCGTTACGAACGCATTTTCCCGCTCAAGCACATTTCAAGCTGCGCGGGCTTCACGCAGCGGCGAGTCGCTTCCTTAGAATTGGAAAACAATGCAACTCGCACCGCAGCGCGTTTACCCGTAGACCACGGTTTGCAGGTTTTGCACAAGCGCGCCAAAACAAACCGCAAGTGATTGGGTTCAAAATTCGTCTCGACCTTGAACTTGATATCGCCCAAGTCTGACCTAGTTATTTAGATTGAAGAACGAATGCAAAAACTTCGCCATTTCACTCTCGCCCAGACAATGCGTTGACACACGTTGCCATGCACGAATGCCGCCGGCCAAAATGTGTCGAAAAACCCACGCTAATGTTTCATGCACGCGAATATACTCTACAACATCCGCAAACATGCATGATGATGATTTATTCGAAGATCAGCAACTCCTTTCAAGGAGGAAATCGTCATTTAATGGATGAAGCCAGCGTTGCAGGTCCGCTAGCAATGTTATCAACCCAAGCCGTGGCGCACCTGCCTGCTCACGCATACTCCCACGGCACCCGTAAGCCATCGATTGCGGTTTGTGACCAAGGTCAAGGCGGCGCACGAATTTTCCCGCCGTTGGCTCAAAAAATCGCAGAAAATCGATCATGACGCCATTTACATTATTTTAGACCTTAAAATATCGTTAAATTAATAGAAAACCATCGCTAGATGGGTGAAACCATCGTTTGAAGTTTGTTAAAACCCAAACCTGAATCGGTGGTTTCAAGCTTCTATGTGTCAAAATAACCTCAAGTATGCTTCGGGATGATTTTTCCGAAGATCTGCAACTCCTTTCAAGGAGGAAATCATTATTTAATGGATGAAACCAGCGTTGCAGGTCCGCCTGCAATGTTATCAACCCAAGCCGTGGTGCACCTGCCTGCTCACGCATACTCCCACGGTACTCGTAAGCCATCGATTGCGGTTTGTGACCGGCGCACGGAATTTTCCCGCCGTGGGCTAAAAAAAATCGTTGAAAATCGATAATTTTGCATTTTACATTATTTTAGACCTTAAAATATCGTTAAGTTAATGGAAAACCATCGCTAGATGGGTAAAACCATCGTTTGAGGTTTGTCAAAACCCAAACCTCAATCGGTGGTTTCAAGCTTTTATTTGTCAAAATAGACCCAAATATACGTCGGGATGATTTTTCCGAAGATCTGCAACTCCTTTCAAGGAGGAAATCATTATTTAATGGATGAAACCAGCGTTGCAGGTCCGCTAGCAATGTTATCAGCCCAAGCCGTGGAGCACTGTACGGCTCACGCACACTCCTACGGCACCCGTAAGCCATCGATTGCGGTTTGTGACCGGCGCTCGAATTTCCACGCCATCGGCACAACAAATCGCTGGAAATTGATCATTATGCATTTTAAATCATACTAGGCCTTAACATATCCTTAAATATGTGGAAAACCATCGCTGGGTGGGTGAAACCATCGTTTGAGGTTTGTCAATACCCAAACCTCAATCGGTGGTTTCACCCACCCAGCGATGGTTTTCCACATATTTAAGGATATGTTAAGGTCTAGTATGATTTAAAATGCATAATGATCAATTTCCAGCGATTTGTTGTGCCGATGGCGTGGAAATTCGAGCGCCGGTCACAAACCGCAATCGATGGCTTACGGGTGCCGTAGGAGTGTGCGTGAGCCGTACAGTGCTCCACGGCTTGGGCTGATAACATTGCTAGCGGACCTGCAACGCTGGTTTCATCCATTAAATAATGATTTCCTCCTTGAAAGGAGTTGCAGATCTTCGGAAAAATCATCCCGACGTATATTTGGGTCTATTTTGACAAATAAAAGCTTGAAACCACCGATTGAGGTTTGGGTTTTGACAAACCTCAAACGATGGTTTTACCCATCTAGCGATGGTTTTCCATTAACTTAACGATATTTTAAGGTCTAAAATAATGTAAAATGCAAAATTATCGATTTTCAACGATTTTTTTAGCCCACGGCGGGAAAATTCCGTGCGCCGGTCACAAACCGCAATCGATGGCTTACGAGTACCGTGGGAGTATGCGTGAGCAGGCAGGTGCACCACGGCTTGGGTTGATAACATTGCAGGCGGACCTGCAACGCTGGTTTCATCCATTAAATAATGATTTCCTCCTTGAAAGGAGTTGCAGATCTTCGGAAAAATCATCCCGAAGCATACTTGAGGTTATTTTGACACATAGAAGCTTGAAACCACCGATTCAGGTTTGGGTTTTAACAAACTTCAAACGATGGTTTCACCCATCTAGCGATGGTTTTCTATTAATTTAACGATATTTTAAGGTCTAAAATAATGTAAATGGCGTCATGATCGATTTTCTGCGATTTTTTGAGCCAACGGCGGGAAAATTCGTGCGCCGCCTTGACCTTGGTCACAAACCGCAATCGATGGCTTACGGGTGCCGTGGGAGTATGCGTGAGCAGGCAGGTGCGCCACGGCTTGGGTTGATAACATTGCTAGCGGACCTGCAACGCTGGCTTCATCCATTAAATGACGATTTCCTCCTTGAAAGGAGTTGCTGATCTTCGAATAAATCATCATCATGCATGTTTGCGGATGTTGTAGAGTATATTCGCGTGCATGAAACATTAGCGTGGGTTTTTCGACACATTTTGGCCGGCGGCATTCGTGCATGGCAACGTGTGTCAACGCATTGTCTGGGCGAGAGTGAAATGGCGAAGTTTTTGCATTCGTTCTTCAATCTAAATAACTAGGTCAGACTTGGGCGATATCAAGTTCAAGGTCGAGACGAATTTTGAACCCAATCACTTGCGGTTTGTTTTGGCGCGCTTGTGCAAAACCTGCAAACCGTGGTCTACGGGTAAACGCGCTGCGGTGCGAGTTGCATTGTTTTCCAATTCTAAGGAAGCGACTCGCCGCTGCGTGAAGCCCGCGCAGCTTGAAATGTGCTTGAGCGGGAAAATGCGTTCGTAACGGGATAAATTGTTGTTCGGAAACACCAACCCATGGATTGGCGAGTGGGATGATGATTTTCGCAAGCACGAAAAAATCAGTCGATCGACATGATAATCAACAAAACAAAAAATATAACGATAGTTTTAATATTTCAATCAATGCATTGACATTGATTATACGGCTTTTTTATGTTGTCGTGCGTCGACCTGACACGCATGTTCACTTTAAATAACATGGGAACGTTGGTAAAAAATCGGGCTCAGTTTTTGTAAATCCAACGTTCTTGCAATTTGTATTGGAATAATTCGTCATGCAATGTGAAAGTCACCGTTGTCCGATGGATCCAATCCCAGTCCTACGGGAAAACAAGGGAAAAGGAACACGACGGTGAGCGGGGAAAACACATGCGCCACAATGGGGAACGCTTTGCGCATTGGCTTCCGGTCCTACGGAAGGCTTCGGAAATTCGGTAGAAAAATCAGTGTATTTACTCAATATATGCACATTTCCTTCTTCGTTTATGGCTTGTTTCGTGCATCCGTTTGTCACCTTGCTTCATTTACTAGTACTGCATACTACGATTGTAGGTAAGTGTATGTGAAACATATCGGCTTTGAAATGTTTTTCGCATTATTTGTACTACCACATTGATTTGCTCCGTGTGTCATTTCTCGGCTCGAGCGTTTGTCGAAATCAGTCAAGTGCTAATCATGGATCGACTAAGTTCGTTTAAAAATATCGTGTTGTTGTTCGCGGGTGATAAATTGGAGGTGGTGCGTGTGCTGCAGGATATAGGAATCCTGCAGCGTTCGTCCAGCTGTAGAGGATGCGGCGAGGAGCAGCTACTAGTCCGTTCAACCCACACCCAGGACGGAGTAGAGTTCCAGTGCGGACGCTGTCGCGGGCGACGCACAAGCATCCGCACTGGATCAATGTTCCAGGGATCCGCGGTAAGTTTAGAAAATTTTATGTACATAATTTATGATTGGTCGCGTGGGTTATCCGCGACATTGATTGTGAAGGAGACTAATGTCTCCGAAAACACAGTCTTGAAATTTATTTCAAGACTGAGGGGTTTGGTACAGTGCTGGGCTTTCGAGCCCAAGCCTCGCATTGGCGGGCATGGTTTGACGGTCGAAGTGGACGAAACCGTGCTCGTCAAGCGAAAGTATAATCGAGGGAGAGTGAGTGAGGGAAACACTCAATGGTTGGCCGGCGGCATATGCCATATCATATGCCGGTCAACCAAAGAAGCATTCATGCGCAGGGTGGAACGCAGGAATGCGCAGACGTTGATGGCGCTGATCGTCGACAACGTGGCAGCCGGGTCTACCGTCGTGACAGACTGCTGGAGAGCGTATGGTGGGTTGACCGGTGCTGGCTTCACCCACAATACGATTAATCACTCCCTCAATTTTGTGGACCCCACAGATCCTTCGATTCATACGCAGAACATCGAAGGACTGTGGGGTATTTTGAAGCGGTTTTTAAAAACCAAAGGGTCGAATCGGACAAAACATACCGATGAATATATATCGGAGTTTTTATTCCGCAGGGTTGACAGTGGAACCGTTTTCCCTAGGATTTTAACCCTTATAGCGGTAGCCACAAGGGAGGGAAAATTTAAATCATAGCGTTGGATAGAGGAAGGAAGGATGCATGAGTTTGGATCCACCCACTCATCAACCTCTAACCACCTTTAAGCACGATGTGCTAGTCTTTCGGTAAATCCATGCTATCGATAGGTTCGATCGCCGCAGCCTGTACGATATTGCGTGTTGCTGTTTTGGAATTTTTCCAACGCAATGGCGAGAAAACAAAACCCTCTCAAGACGATGGCAGCATGATAACCGCGATGCATCCATCTTGCAATGGAGGCGACAAACTTGCTCAAGCGAAAGCTTCAATTCTGTGGACTAGGTACATCACTTGTCGACGAAGACCTAGATGAGCTCGGGAAAGAACAGTTTCGATGAGTTCAAGAAACAAGAGGTACAGCTGATTAAACAGAAATCAGAACGTGCTCGTAATCGAAACGCTATCAGTAGTTCATAAGTGTTCAGGATCAATTGAACTTCATGTCGACAATGTCTATGAGACAATGCTGGTTAGATACTTGAGGTTAGATATCTATTATTGCTTCCATAGAAGCTAAACAGTAACAAATATCCTCTCTCCATGTAGAGTACCTGTGATCCAGAAATGTCTATATCCAAGTTTAAACCCAGTTCCTCTCCGAGACTCGTTGCGATCGGACGCACTTTTACCAAAACAGAGTGTAAAAAAAAAAAGTGCAAAAGCAAGCCACATCATGGCTGCTTCGAGAAGCACCCTGGGGGTGGATTTCTCGAAGCTCCCCAAAAGGCCGTCCTTGATGGAGGCCACAACCCTCGCCATGAACAAGCTGGGTCTAAGCAGCTCTTCAATCGTTTCAATCCGGACGAAGCCGGCATCCCACTTCCTTCACATCCGAGTGAAGGACCAGAGCCTTGCTCTAAGAACCGTCGAGGAGAACGACGGCAAGCATTCTCTCGAATGCGACGGGAAAAAATTCCCGATCCCGATCGTAATGGTCGACAATTCCGTGGTCATCAAAATCCACGACCTGTCCGAGGACATCACGGACAGATGCATTACGGATTTCTTTGCTCGCTACGGAGAAGTCCGGTCAATCCGAGCCGGAGTATGGGCGAAGCCATACCCGTGTGCCGGAATCCCTGACGGATACCGCTACGTCACAGCGGTCTTGTCTAAGCCGGTGCCGTCATACGTCTCGATTGGAGGGGAAGAGACGCTGGTAACATACCGGGGACAGCAGCAAACGTGTCGAACATGCCGTCTTGCTGCACACCATGGGATGACCTGCACCCAAGGCAGGAAACTGGTGGCTCAGAAGACGAGCGTCAACGAGAGGCTGTCGTATGCCTCAGCGGTGCAGAATGGCACCGAAAACCCTGCTCCAGCAACAGTCCCCCGGGCGAGCACACAAACCGTCCGTGCACCGACCGACCCGGTGAGCACACCGACCGTTCCGGCAAGCACAATGCTCATCCCATCGAGCACACCGATCATCCCGGCGCCCGCATCGACCGTCCCGGAGAGCGCACCGGCCGTCCGCGCACCGACAGTCCCGACGAGCACATCGACCGTCGCGGCGAGCACATCGACCGTCGCGGCGAGCACATCGACCGTCGCGGCGAGCGCACCGGCCGGTGCTTCGAGCCTGACAATAGGCGCACCAGCAACGATCATCCCGATGCAGGCCACTAGTGTTGCGGCTAGTACACGGACCGTCCCGGCAGTAGCATCTTTCATCCGGGCAAGTGCGTTGACCGTACCGGCAGCATCGACCAGCACCAAGATGGACAACGCCGGACTTCAGGTGGACGCCGATGCCTCATCGACGTTCAAAGCCCCTCGTGTCCCTTCACCTTCCGCTACATCTTCATCCCTTTCCTGGCAAACAGTGGCAGGTAAGAGAAAGACGGACGAACAGACGGACAGCGACGTGTCGTGCAAGTCTGGGGAGGAACCGATCAAGCGTAAGCCAGGTCGTCCTCCCAAAAAGACCAATGCCACGGCAGCGAAACCGACTGGGGTAATGGAAGTGGACGCACAGTAGTTTGGTGGAAATGGATGAGTTGATGACATCAGTGACGATCGCATCGATAAACATCAATGCGATATCCAATTCCACCAA
The DNA here is from genome assembly GCF_943734705.1 of Anopheles coustani. Taxonomy (NCBI): domain Eukaryota; kingdom Metazoa; phylum Arthropoda; class Insecta; order Diptera; family Culicidae; genus Anopheles; species Anopheles coustani. The sequence goes on along the minus strand of NW_026525440.1, from coordinate 21,591 downwards.
ACTAGATGCACTACGAACTTTCATACGCACTCTTGACACAGACATAATCTTCCTACAAGAAGTTTCTGTCAAAGACTTAGTGCTCCCTGGGTACAATGTTGTAACAAACATTGACCACACAAGGAGAGGTACAGCGATCGCCTTGCGGGTGAACCTAAAATTTTCTCACGTCGAGCGTAGCTTGGACTCACGACTAATCTGCGTCCGGCTTGAGAATTCTTCCACGCTATGCAACATTTACGCTCCTTCGGGAAGTCAAAACAGAGCTGAGCGGGAACTCTTTTTCAACCGCTCGTTGGCGTACTACCTGCGGAATGCACCGGGACCGGTCATCCTTGCAGGGGATTTCAACTGCGTGCTGAAGTCCAAGGACGCCACGGGTATGGGGAATACGAGTCTCACTTTGCAAAACTTTGTTGACAGTATGCAGTTGTGTGACAGCTGGGAGGCTCTCAAAGGAAACTTTGTAGAGTTCTCTCACATCACACGTGGTTCGGGCTCTCGCATCGATCGCTGCTACGTCTCTAAGGACATGAAGGATCAATTGCGTGCAACAGACATGCACGTATTGTCTTTCTCGGACCATAAGGCGCTCACGGTGCGCATCTGCCTTCCAAACATACCTCGCATGCGGCAAAATGGATACTGGCAACTTCGGCCACATATCTTGACAGCCGAAAACATGGAGGAGTTTAGATGTAAGTGGAACTATTGGACAAAACAGCGCAGGAGCTTTGGCTCCTGGATGGAATGGTGGATTCATTTCGCCAAACCAAAAATAAAATCGTTCTTCCGATGGAAAACGAATGAAAAATACTCCATGTTCCGCTTGCAGCATAACATTCTCTATGCGAAGTTAGAGTCCTCATACGGTCGGTATCTTTCCAATCCGATCGAGTTGGTCAATATCAACCGTATAAAAGGAGAAATGCTACTCCTTCAGAGGCGTTTCTCCGAGGACTTTACAAGGATTTTTCCGAAGATCTGCAACTCCTTTCAAGGAGGAAATCATTATTTAATGGATGAAACCAGCGTTGCAGGTCCGCTAGCAATGTTATCAGCCCAAGCCGTGGAGCACTGTACGGCTCACGCACACTCCTACGGCACCCGTAAGCCATCGATTGCGGTTTGTGACCGGCGCTCGAATTTCCACGCCATCGGCACAACAAATCGCTGGAAATTGATCATTATGCATTTTAAATCATACTAGACCTTAACATATCCTTAAATATGTGGAAAACCATCGCTGGGTGGGTGAAACCATCGTTTGAGGTTTGTCAAAACTCAAACCTCAATCGGTGGTTTCAAGCTTCTACGTGTCAAAATAGACCTAAATATACGTCGGGATGATTTTTCCGAAGATCAAGAGATCCTTTCATGGAGAAAATCACCATTTAATGGATGAAACCAGCGTTTCAGGTCCGCCTGCAATGTTACCAGACCAAGCCGTGGAGCGCTGTACGGCTCACGCACACTCTCATGGCACCCGTAAGCCATCGATTAATGTTTGCGACCGGCGCACGAATTTCCACGCCATCGGCACAACAAATCGCTGAAAATTGATAATTATGCATTTTACATCATTCTAGACCTTAACATATCGTTAAATATGTGGAAAACCATCGCTAGGTGGGTAAAACCATCGTTTGAGGTTTGTCAAAGTCCAAACCTCAAACGGTGGTTTCCAGCATCTACGTGTCAAAATAGACCCAAATATATGTCGGAATGATTTTTCCGAAGATCTGCAACTCCTTTCAAGGAGGAAATCATTATTTAATGGATGAAACCAGCGTTTCAGGTCCGCCTGCAATGTTACCAGTCCAAGCCGTGGAGCGCTGTACGGCTCACGCACACTCCCACGGCACCCGTAAGCCATCGATTGCGGTTTGTGACCAAGGTCAAGGCGGCGCACGAATTTTCCCGCTATCGGCTCAAAAAATCGTTGAAAATTGATAATTATGCATTTTACATTATTATAGACCTTAACATATCGTTAAATTAATGGAAAACCATCACTAGATGGGTGAACATCGTTTGAGGTTTGTCAATAACCAAACCTCAATCGGTGGTTTCAAGCTTTTATTTGTCAAAATAGACCCAAATATACGTCGGGATGATTTTTCCGAAGATCAGTAACTCCTTCCAAGGTGGAAAACGTAATTTAATGGATGAAACCAGCGTTTCAGGTTCGTCAACAATGTTACCAGCTCAAGCCGTGGAGCGCTGTACAGCTCACGCACACTCTCACGGCACCCGTAAACCACCGCTTGAGGTTTGTGACCAAAGCTAAGGCGGCGCACGAATTTTCCCGTCGTTGGCTCAAAAGATCGCGGAAAATCGATCAAAATGCTCTTTAAATCATTCTAGACCTTAACATATCGTTAAATATGTGGAAAACCATCGCTAGGTGGGTAAAACCATCGTTTGAGGTTTGTCAAAGTCCAAACCTCAAACGGTGGTTTCCAGCATCTACGTGTCAAAATAGACCCAAATATGTGTCGGAATGATTTTTCCGAAGATCTGCAACTCCTTTCAAGGAGGAAATCATTATTTAATGGATGAAACCAGCGTTTCAGGTCCGCCTGCAATGTTACCAGCTCAAGCCGTGGAGCGCTGTACAGCTCACGCACACTCTCACGGCACCCGTAAACCACCGCTTGAGGTTTGTGACCAAAGCTAAGGCGGCGTACGAATTTTCACGCCGTGGGCTCAAAAGATCGCTGAAAATCGATAATTATGCACTTTACATCCTACCAGACCTCAAAATACCGTTAAATATGTGGAAAACCATCGCTAGGTGGGTGAAACCATCGTTTGTGGTGTGTCAAAGCCCAAACCTCAAACGGTGGTTTCAAGCTTCTACGTGTCAAAATAGCCACAAATATGCTTAGGGATGATTTTTCCGAAGATCAGCAACTCCTTCCAAGGTGGAAAACGTAATTTCATGGATGAAACCAGCGTTTCAGGTTCGTCAACAATGTTACCAGCTCAAGCCGTGGAGCGCTGTACGGCTCACGCACACTCTCACGGCACCCGTAAACCACCGCTTGAGGTTTGTGACCAAAGCTAAGGCGGCGCACGAATTTTCCCGTCGTTGGCTCAAAAGATCGCGGAAAATCGATCAATATGCTCTTTAAATCATTCTAGACCTCACCATATCCCTAAATATGCGGAAAACCATCGCTAAGAGGGTGAAACTATCGTTTGAGGTTTGTCAAAACCCAAACCTCAAACGGTGGTTTCAAGCTTCTACGTGTCAAAATAGACCCAAATATGCGTCGGGATGATTTTTCTGAAGATCAGCAACTCCTTTCAAGGAGGAAATCATCATTTTATGGGTGAAACCAGCGTTTCAGGTCCGCCAACAGGTAAAACCGCAGCCGTCGAGTACACTCCCCTTCTCGCTCACTCCGTCAGCTCAGCCGTAAACCATCGTTTGAGGTTTGTGCCGAAAACCAAGGCGCCGCACAAATTTCCACGCCGTGGGCTCAAAAAATCGCAGAAAATCGATCATTATACATTTTACATCATTCTAGACCTCAAAATACCCTTAAATATGTGGAAAACCATCGCTAGGTGGGTGAAACCAGCGTTTGAGGTTTGTCAAAATCCAAACCTCAATCGGTGGTTTCAAGCTTTTATTTGTCAAAATAGACCCAAATATACGTCGGGATGATTTTTCCGAAGCTCAAGAGATCCTTTCAAGGAGAAAACCATCATTTCATAGGTGAAACCAGCGTTTCAGGTCCGCCAGCAATGTTACCAGCCCAAGCCGTGGATCACTCTCCCGCTCTCGCACACTTCAAGCCGCGCGCGCTTCACTGAGCGAGGAGTCTCTTTCACACCCTCCTGGCTCATCCATGAACCATCGTTTGAGGTTTGTGACCAAATCCAAGGCGTTGGTCATGGCGTCTGCCCAAAAATATCCTTTTAAATCGATGCATACTTTTAGGCTTAAACCATAGATCGCTTATTGCAACCATCGTTTGAGGTTTGTGTATATTGCACAAACCTCAAACGGTGGTTACATCCTTCTGTGCTTCATAATTACTCCAAATATACGTGGTGATGATTTTTCCGAGGCTCAAGAGGTTCTTCCCGATCGCTGAAATCATCGTTTGAGGTCCACCATCAATCATACCAGCTCGGCTCAAGCTGTGGGGCACATTCTCACTCACGCACGCTCCAAGCAGCGCACACTCTCTCTCAGCTCGACCGTAAACCATCGTTTGAGGTTTGCGACCAAAGGAACGTGGATCCATATTACCTGGCCGTCGGGCCAACAAATACGGCAGAAACTCATGTAATTCGGCAGCCCACTTTCGGAGCCATCCATCCATTCTTTTATATGAATGTTACAGCAGTGTCAATCAAGTTAGAAATTCAACTATTGGTTTTGGCTAAATTCAGACAATGTAGATTTGGCTACCGGTCAAGCAATCGTTTTGTTTTGAAATTCAACTCGCAAGCTTATCACACGAGCTTTTTGTTTTTTTTGTAGATGGCGCTCGGGAGCTAACAGCTCGAAAACGATCGTCCGTTTCAAACGCATAAACCGTTATCACCGTTCGCGATACCGTTAATCATTTTCGTAAAATTAGTTTTACGCTTAGAATTTACGACAGCACCTCCATTTACGGTACCATTCAATCACACGACCAAATTGCGCAAAGACGAATTCATGTTCCATAGTTTTAAAGACGAGTACGGTTGGTTTTTTTTGTGACGGTGATCATTTTATTTGAAGTCCTGACCTTTCTTCATTTTAGCATGAGGAAATGGACGTCTTCATTGCTCAGCTTCTTTCCGGGCACGGATTTCTGTTGACCTAGTGTGTCGACAGAGAACCCCTCGAGGGTACAGCAAACTGTTCCGTTTGCTTGGACCAAGACGAATAGGCCCTACACATCCTCTTCACATGCCCTCGTTTTTACCACACCTGTCATGTGATCTAGCGCTCCCGAAGAAACCCTGGCTGCGCAGAAAATCTCATCCAGCAGATTTGCACCAGTCGAAAGCCCGGGGAGGTCGTTTGCCTTCCTGTTCGAAGCATCATGAAATGAAGAGCGGCCACAACCACCACGAAGCCGACGACGGATCGAACGAAGGTATCAACACCGTCCAATACCGTCTGGTGTCGTTGCGGCCACAGATAGGGATACAGGACGAGCAGGAAAAGATGAAAAGGGGGGATGGTAGGGAGGGGTTGAGATCCCCAGACCCGGGCGTTGTGCTTTCAAAAAAGAAGAAGCACCACTACCCACTCTACCTTGGGGCGGCGTTTCCACGAAAGGTATCAAGGGAGCCCAGGAGTTTCAAAGTTTGGCCAAATGGAGCGGGGAATCAAGTTTCAACTACGGGGACCAGGAATACGGCAATCCTACTCAGCTGACCCGGTCGCTTAAGCCAGTTGTTGAGTGCACTTCAAGGTTTTGTCCGTATTCCGGTTAGAGATCGAACTTTACACCCTGTGGGATCGGGTAATCACCGTAAACAGCGAACGCAGCTTACGAAAGGTTTGGCTTTTAATGTGTAGCAGTTCGCTCCGCAGCTTCATGCAAGTTGTTTTTAAATTTCACAGACCACTGATCTTCTCCTTTTTCTTCGGTGGAGATCTCAGGGGCTTTCGTAAACATTTGCTACGTAATCAAAAATTGCGATTCAACGAAATTTAAGATACGTCATGACATAGCGTTCCATTCACAGCACGGCAAACGCAGCAATGTTCTATGACAATATAGACAAATATGGATATATCACCAATATTGGATATAATGCATGTGAAATATTAAATCTTCGGCGGCAAATCAAACAAATAGTCACCTACCTTCTTAATTTATGTTCGGCAGTGCACCCTACATGGGAAGTATGAAATTGGCAATATGTAGCTGTAAATATTGAGTTGCTGTGCTGAAAAATAGGTAAGCAATAAAACGTATACCGCCACTACGATACAATATATCTGCAATAATTTGGATAGCTTAATCGATGGCAAAACACAGAAACATACTGCGCAGACTTTTCAATAAAAATTGAAATAGTAACATGCACGAGAACGCTGCGCACGCGGCTGTCAGAGCCGGTTTGGCTGGTGTGTATATGGGCCAGAGGGGCGCGAAAGAAGAGAGAGAGAGGGTAAGACGGGTGGACGGGAGAAAGCTCCACAGTGAGAGTTTAAATAGTCATGCAGTTCAAACCAGTCGAGCAGAACGTTGGATGAGTGAGCAATGAGCATGAGCGAGACGACCCGGGCTCTCTCACAACTGCCCGGCGCTGGCTCACGCTCACCACTGCGACCACCGTTTGAGGTTTAGCCAAATTTAGCCCCAGGAGTCGAAAAAAGTAGGCGAAAACCAACTTTTTTAGAAAAAATTTTTTTGCTACAATCTCGCCAAAATCGTTTTTTTCGAGAAAAATTTAGCCCCAGGAGTCGAAAAAAGTAGGCGAATGCCAACTTTTTTGGAAAAAATTTTTTTGCTTCAATCTCGCCAAAATCGTTTTTCTCGAGAAAAATTTAGTCCCAGGAGTCGAAAAAAGTAGGCGAAAACCAACTTTTTTGGAAAAAATTTTTTTGCTTCAATCTCGCCAAAATCGTTTTTCTCGAGAAAAATTTAGCCCCAGGAGTCTAAAAAAGTAGGCGAAAACCAAGTTTTTTGGAAAACATTTTTTTGCTTCAATCTCGCCAAAATCGTTTTTTTCGAGAAAAATTTTGCCCCAGGAGTCGAAAAAAGTAGGCGAAAACCAAGTTTTTTGGAAAACATTTTTTTGCTTCAATCTTGCTGTTGCAAACACTTTCTACTTCGCGGGAATTAAAAGAATTCTTAGGAATTTCTATTGTGGCAAAGAAAAGCCAAAAATTTACTCTTTATTCCCGTTGGTTGTGCTTGTACAAGAGTCAGAGATTTTTCCCGCTTTTCCACTTCTTTTATCGGTTTTCTCACGCTGATATCGTTCCCTTTTCGTCTGACAGGTGCTGTTGGAGCGAGTTCGAACTTATGGGTCCGAACTGTTTCCAACATTTCTCCTCCCCGAGTGAGACACCTGTTTTCTTACTCTATTTGCACCTGTCTATCTGTTATCAATCTTCTATTATCTGTCAATCTTCTGTTCTATCAACCTTCTTCTTTGTTGATACACGTGGGAATATGTTTCCTGCTGCTGTTTGTCCTAGCTGATTACTCGGTAAGTAACAAACCTTTGCCCGTTTAAAACGGCAATTCTACTTGCAGGTTAACAAATTCACTCGTGCTAGTACGCAACAAAAAAAAAACAAGATCTTCGCATCGTTGCCGCATTCTCAATACAAACCACAGGGTCATTCCGTCAGCGGTGAACGCTGCCGAAATCATGCCTCTGTCCGAGCCATCCGGATGATGCTGTGTCTCCAGCTCGTCAAGATCGGCTGCCGGTTGGCTGGCTAGAAGCGTACCTCCTGTTGTTTGGCTGGAGGAGAACAATGCCGCAGACCTGGCACCGTCCGAGCCGCTCCTTCGGCCACCACCGCTGCTCAATCCTACACGTGCAGGTGGCCTTCGTCGCCGACACCATTGTCGGTAGTTGCGCTTGTTGCGATGACATCGAAACGCTGCTGGAATTCCCGAGTCCTGCTTCGAACAAGCGCGGGCCATCATTCGATTCGGACCGCGGTAGTTCTGGTGGTCGAAACGTTCCCGGTTGTTGCAGCAGCTTCGACGCTCCAATAGCAGCTCAGGTAGGTTGGGCATGCGTGCCAAACTTGACTCTGGCCGACAATCGAACTCACTAACCCATTTCCAGTCTCGATCGTAAGGACGACGCTGGACACTAGACGAAAATAGCGGTTGTTGCAGTAGCGTTCGATTGTGGGCACGCCGGTGGACGCTACCAAACGAATTACCGCCGCCAGGTTGTTCATCCGGCCCGCAACTGCAGCCGGTGGCGATGGGGTTGTAATACCTTCGCCGCATGCCGCCTCCGTCGCGATCACCTTCACCATCCAAGAGCCGGCGATTGCACACCAGCGGCTCCGGTATCGCCAACACGCTGATCGAACCGTCGCCGACGAGCGGGCTGCTCGAATCACCGTCATCGTGCGGCAAGGAGATCGCCACACTATTCTGGTCGGTGAGTATTTCCTGCAGCTCTTCCTCATTTTCGTCGCAAGGTAAGTTGGACAAGTGTTCCGAACATGGTGGATGCTGCGATGTCGAGTCGTCGGTAAAGATGCGGATTGTGTGTAGCGGCGTCGGTAGCGCAATAAGCCGCGTGCGCATCCCACGGTCGTCGTCATCGTCGTTGCCGTCCTTTCTCCAGACGCACCCGTTCAACGGTTTCGGCTCACCGGTATTGGTAAACTTTTCCATGTTGGCATGGAAACTTGACCTTTCTTCGATGAAAAGACTAATACCTCTTTCCACACTTTTTAGCTCCTGCGCAGAGCGTAGCGCAGCAGGACCTTTCCGATTGTTTTCGTCCATCTGTTGCTGCAACGTGCCTCCTTCGCGCTTTATGGATTCTCGCCAATCAATCCTCGACTTCACGATCATCTCCGGATTGCTGCATGGTTGCTGCAAAATGTGTATTCCAGTGCCGTGGGGTGAAGCTTGTGATGAGTGAGAAGTGCCGAGTAAAGTGTGTTTCGAGTGTTTTTGTGCGTGGTCCAGATCCGTTCGCGTCGTTTGTGCCGTTTTATGCGCAAGTGCCAAAGTGCAACTTTCGTTGGCCACTTGCGCATTTCCGTGATGAGCGTCGTACGCAACCGCCATCGCGCCTGCATCGCGCGTCGTTCTCGCCTCCATCGCGCTCTCACGCGTCGTTTTTGCCACCATCGCGTTTTGCCGTTCCACAACCTCGGGCAATCGCTCGGGGTCATGGTTGGTGGGCATGCAATATTCGGTGCTTGTGGCCACTTGCGCACCCTTCCTTTCATGGTGTGCTGCCCCGCATCGGGGTGTAGCGTGCAGCCACTCTTCGGGTTTCTCCGGGCTACCTCTCCGGGCAGCCTCGTATTCGATCTCGGTCAACTGCAGCTCCTGCTGTTGGATCGAAATGCTTCTAAGCAGCTCTTCACGCCGCTTTGAAATCCAGTCTTGGTACCGGATCAATTGTGGTGTTTGTATCGTTGCGCGTTCCGTTTGGTGATGGTACGTTGGTGTTGCGCCCCAATATTCTCCCGGCGACGTGCGTGTTGTCCAGGCAGCCGAGAACTTGTTGGGCGGTGGGTAGCCACTATGCAGCATCGGCGACGGGTCGTTTATTGCGGCAGCCGACGGGGCATCTGTTGCGGCCTTTCCCATAGTGGACCGGTAGCTTCGGTGGTCCGGCGACAGGCCACTTTCTGTGGCTGCCGAACTGAAGGTCCCGCGTCCGGTGTTTAGCGGTAAACTAGCGTCGATTTCAGAACCGACGCCTCCGGTAATCACCATTTTGTACACGAACGGGTCCATCGTTTTTACGCGCACTTTCGATACGATATTTTCACTACTTTCTTTTCTTTATTATAAGTTTTGGAATTTTAGCCAAAACGAAAGAAGTAAATTTTTGGAATGTTGCAAACACTTTCTACTTCGCGGGAATTAAAAGAATTCTTAGGAATTTCTATTGTGGCAAAGAAAAGCCAAAAATTTACTCTTTATTCCCGTTGGTTGTGCTTGTACAAGAGTCAGAGATTTTTCCCGCTTTTCACTTCTTTTATCGGTTTTCTCACGCTGATATCGTTCCCTTTTCGTCTGACAGGTGCTGTTGGAGCGAGTTCGAACTTATGGATCCGAACTGTTTCCAACACTTGCCAAAATCGTTTTTCTCGAGAAAAATTTAGCCCCAGGAGTCGAAAAAAGTAGGCGAAAACCAACTTTTTTGGAAAAAATTTTTTTGCTTCAATCTCACCAAAATCGTTTTTTTCGAGAAAAAATTTAGCCCCAGGAGTCGAAAAAAGTAGGCGAAAACCAACTTTTTTGGAAAAAATTTTTTTGCTTCAATCTCGCCAAAATCGTTTTTTTTCGAGAAAAATTTAGCCCCAGGAGTCGAAAAAAGTAGGCGAAAACCAAGTTTTTTGGAAAAAATTTGTTTGCTTCAATCTCGCCAAAATCGTTTTTTTCGAGAAAAATTTAGCCCCAGGAGTCGAAAAAAGTAGGCGAATACCAACTTTTTTGGAAAAAATTTTTTTGCTTCAATCTCGTCAAAATCGTTTTTCTCGAGAAAAATTTAGTCCCAGGAGTCGAAAAAAGTAGGCGAAAACCAAGTTTTTTGGAAAAAATTTTTTTCGCATCAATCTCGCCAAAATCGTTTTTCTCGAGAAAAATTCAGCCACAGGAGTCGAAAAAAGTAGGCGAAGCCAAAGTTTTTTGGAAAAAAATTCAATCTCGCCAAAATCGTTTTTTTTTTTTGAGAAAAACTTAGCCCCAGGAGTCGAAAAAAGTAGGCGAAACAAAAGTTTTTTGGAAAACATTTTTTTGCTTCAATCTTGCCTAAATCGTTTTTCTCGAGAAAAATTTAGCCCCAGGAGTCGAAAAAAGTAGGCGAAAACCAAGTTTTTTGGAAAAAATTTTATCGCATCAATCTCGCCAAAATCGTTTTTCTCGAGAAAAATTCAGCCACAGGAGTCGAAAAAAGTAGGCGAAACCAAAGTTTTTTGGAAAAACATTTTTTGCTTCAATCTCGCCAAAATCGTTTTTTTTTTTTGAGAAAAACTTAGCCCCAGGAGTCGAAAAAAGTAGGCGAAAGCCAAGTTTCTTGGAAAAAATTTTTTTGCTTCAATCTTGCCAAAATCGTTTTTCTCGAGAAAAATTTAGCCCCAGGAGTCGAAAAAAGTCGGCGAAAACCAATTTTTTTGGAAAAAATTTGTTTGCTTCAATCTCGCCAAAATCGTTTTTTTCGAGAAAAATTTAGCCCCAGGAGTCGAAAAAAGTAGGCGAAAACAAACTTTTTTGGAAAAAATTTTTTTGCTTCAATCTCGTCAAAATCGTCTTTTTCGAGAAAAATTTAGCCCCAGGAGTCGAAAAAAGTCGGCGAAAACGAACTTTTTTGGAAAAAATGTTTTTGCTTCAATCTCGCCAAAATCGTTTTTTTCGAAAAAAATTCAACCCCAGGAGTCGAAAAAAGTAGGCGAAAACCAACTTTTTTGGAAAAAATTTTTTTGCTTCAATCTCGACAAAATCGTTTTTCTCGAGAAAAATTAGCCCCAGCAGTCGAAAAAAGTAGGCGAAAACCAACTATTTTGGAAAAAATTTTTTTGCTTCAATCTCGCCAAAATCGTTTTTTTCGAGAAAAATTTAGTTCCAGGAGCCGAAAAAAGTAGGCGAAAACCAAGTTTTTTGGAAAAAAATTTTTTGCTTCAATCTTGCCAAAATCGTTTTTTTCGAGAAAAATTTAGCCCCAGGAGTCGAAAAAAGTAGGCGAAAACCTACTTTTTTTGAAAACATTTTTTTGCTTCAATCTTGCCAAAATCGTTTTTCTCGAGACAAATTTAGCCCCAGGAGTCGAAAAAAGTAGGCGAAAACCAACTTTTTTGGAAAAAATTTTCTTGCTTCAATCTCGCCAAAATCGTTTTTTTCGAGAAAAATTTAACCCCAGGAGTCGAAATAAGTAGGCGAAAACCAACTTTTTTGGAAAAAATTTTTTTGCTTCAATCTCGACAAAATCGTTTTTCTCGAGAAAAATTTAGCCCCAGGAGTCGAAAAAAGTAGGCGAAACCCAACTTTTTTGGAAAACATTTTTTTGCATCAATCTTGCCAAAATCGTTTTTCTCGAGAAAAATTTAGCCACAGGAGTCGAAAAAAGTAGGCGAAACCCAAGTTTTTTGGAAAAAAATTTTTGCTTCAATCTCGCCAAAATCGTTTTTCTCAGGAAAAATTTAGCCCCAAGAAAAAATTTTTTTGCTTCAATCTTGCCAAAATCGTTTTTCTCGAGAAAAATTTAGCCCCAGGAGTCGAAAAAAGTAGGCGAAAACCAAGTTTATTGGGAAAAATTTTTTTGCTCAATCTTGCCAAAATCGTTTTTCTCGAGAAAAGTTTAGCCCCAGGAGTCGAAAAAAGTAGGCGAAAACCAACTTTTTAGGAAAAAAATTTTTTGCTTCAATCTCGCCAAAATCGTTTTTTTCGAGAAAAATTTAGCCCCAGGAGTCGAAAAAAGTCGGCGAAAACCAAGTTTTTTGGAAAACATTTTTTGGTTCAATCTTGCCAAAATCGTTTTTCTCGAGAAAAATTTAGCCCCAGGAGTCGAAAAAAGTAGGCGAAAACCAAGTTTTTTGGAAAAAATTTTTTTGCTTCAATCTCGCCAAAATCGTCTTTTTCGAGAAAAATTTAGCCCCAGGAGTCGAAAAAAGTCGGCGAAAACGAACTTTTTTGGAAAACATTTTTTTGCTTCAATCTTGCCAAAATCGTTTTTCTCGAGAAAAATTTAGCCCCAGGAGTCGAAAAAAGTAGGCGAAAACCAAGTTTTTTGGAAAACATTTTTGTGCTTCAATCTTGCCAAAATCGTTTTTCTCGAGAAAAATTTAGCCCCAGGAGTCGAAAAAAGTAGGCGAAAACCAAGTTTTTTGGAAAAATTTTTTTTGCTTCAATCTTGCCAAAATCGTTTTTCTCGAGAAAAATTTATCCCCAGGAAAAAAATTTTTTGCTTCAATCTTGCCAAAATCGCTTTTCTCGAGAAAAATTTAGCCCCAGGAGTCGAAAAAAGTAGGCGAAAACCAAGTTTATTGGGAAAAATTTTTTTGCTCAATCTTGCCTAAATCGTTTTTCTCGAGAAAAGTTTAGCCCCAGGAGTCGAAAAAAGTAGGCGAAAACGAACTTTTTTGGAAAAAATTTTTTTGCTTCAATCTCGCCAAAATTGTTTTTTTCGAGAAAAATTTAGCCCCAGGAGCCGAAAAAAGTAGGCGGAAACCAAATTTTTTTGCTTCAATCTTACAAAATCGTTCTTCTCGAGAAAAATTTAGCCCCAGGAGTCGAAAAAAGTAGGCGAAAACCAAGTTTTTTGGAAAAAATTTTTTTGCATCAATCTTGCCAAAATCGTTTTTCTCGAGAAAAATTTAGCCCCAGGAGTCGAAAAAAGTAGGCGAAAACCAACTTTTTTGGAAAATTTTTTTTTGCTTCAATCTCGCCAAAATCGTTTTTTTCGAGAAAAATTTAGCCCCAGGAGTCGAAAAAAGTCGGCGAAAACCAACTTTTTTGGAAAAAATTTTTTTGCCTCAATCTCGCCAAAATCGTTTTTTTCGAGAAAAATTTAGCCCCAGGAGTCGTAAAAAGTAGGCGAAAACCAACTTTTTTGGAAAAAATTTTTTGCTTCAATCTCGCCAAAATCGTTTTTCTCAGGAAAAATTTAGCCCCAAGAAAAAATTTTTTTGCTTCAATCTTGCCAAAATCGTTTTTCTCGAGAAAAATTTAGCCCCAGGAGTCGAAAAAAGTCGGCAAAAACCAACTTTTTTGGAAAAAATTTTTTTGCTTCAATCTTGCTAAAATCGTTTTTCTCGAGAAAAATTTAGCCCCAGGAGTCGAAAAAAGTAGGCGAATACCAACTTTTTTGGAAAAAATTTTTTTGCTTCAATCCCGCCAAAATCGTCTTTTTCGAGAAAAATTTAGCCCCAGGAGTCGAAAAAAGTCGGCGAAGACCAACTTTTTTGGAAAAAATTTTTTTGCTTCAATCTTGCCAAAATCGTTTTTCTCGAGAAAAATTTAGCCCCAGGAGTCGAAAAAAGTCGGCGAAAACCAATTTTTTTGGAAAAAAATTTTTTGCTTCAATCTCACCAAAATCGTTTTTTTCGAGAAAAATTTAGCCACAGGAGTCGAAAAAAGTAGGCGAAACCCAACTTTTTTGGAAAAAATTTTTTTGCTTCAATCTCATAAAAAATCGTTTTTTTCGAGAAAAATTTAGCCCCAGGAGTCGAAAAAAGTCGGCGAAGACCAAGTGTTTTGGAAATATTTTTTTTGCTTCAATCTTGCCAAAATCGTTTTTCTCGAGAAAAATTTAGCCCCAGGAGTCGAAAAAAGTCGGCGAAAACCAATTTTTTTGGAAAAAAATTTTTTGCTTCAATCTCACCAAAATCGTTTTTTTCGAGAAAAATTTAGCCACAGGAGTCGAAAAAAGTAGGCGAAACCCAACTTTTTTGGAAAAAATTTTTTTGCTTCAATCTTGCCAAAATCGTTTTTCTCGAGAAAAATTTAGCCCCAGGAGTCGAAAAAAGTCGGCGAAAACCAATTTTTTTGGAAAAAATTTTTTTGCTTCAATCTTGCCAAAATCGTTTTTCTCGAGAAAAATTTAGCCCCAGGAGTCGAAAAAAGTAGGCGAAAACCAAGTTTTTTGGAAAAAATTTTTTTTGCTTCAATCTCGCCAAAATCGTCTTTTTCGAGAAAAATTTAGCCCCAGGAGTCGAAAAAAGTCGGCGAAGACCAAGTGTTTTGGAAATATTTTTTTTGCTTCAATCTCGCCAAAATCGTTTTTCTCGAGAAAAATTTAGCCCCAGGAGTCGAAAAAAGTAGGCGAAAACCAAGTTTTTTGGAAAAAATTTTTTTGCTTCAATCTTACAAAATCGTTTTTCTCGAGAAAAATTTAGCCCCAGGAGTCAAAAAAAGTAGGCGAAAACCAAGTTTTTTGGAAAAATTTTTTTTGCATCAATCTTGCCAAAATCGTTTTTCTCGAGAAAAATTTAGCCCCTGGAGTCGAAAAAAGTAGGCGAGAACCAAGTATTTTGGAAAAAATTTTTTTGCTTCAATCTTGCCAAAATCGTTTTTCTCGAGAAAAATTTAGCCCCAGGAGTCGAAAAAAGTAGGCGAAAACCAAGTTTTTTGGAAAAAATTTTTTTGCTTCAATCTCGCCAAAATCGTCTTTTTCGAGAAAAATTTAGCCACAGGAGTCGAAAAAAGTAGGCGAAAACCAAGTTTTTTAGAAAAAATTTTTTTGCTTCAATCTTGCTAAAATCGTTTTTCTCGAGAAAAATTTAGCCCCAGGAGTCGAAAATAGTAGGCGAAAACCAACTTTTTAGGAAAAAATTTTTTGCTTCAATCTTGCCAAAATCGTTTTTCTCGAGAAAAATTTAGCCCCAGGAGTCGAGAAAAGTAGGCGAAAACCAAGTTTTTTTTAAAACATTTTTTTGCATCAATCTTGCCAAAATCGTTTTTCTCGAGAAAAATTTAGCCACAGGAGTCGAAAAAAGTAGGCGAAACCCAAGTTTTTTGGAAAAAAATTTTTTGCTTCAATCTCGCCAAAATCGTTTTTTTTTTTTGAGAAAAATTTAGCCCCAGGAGTCGAAAAAAGTAGGCGAAAGCCAAGTTTCTTGGAAAACATTTTTTTGCTTCAATCTTGCCAAAATCGTTTTTCTCGAGAAAAATTTAGCCCCAGGAGTCGAAAAGAGTCGGCGAAAACCAATTTTTTTTGGAAAAAATTTTTTTGCTTCAATCTCACCAAAATCGTTTTTTTCGAGAAAAATTTAGCCCCAGGAGTCGAAAAAACCAAGTTTTTTGGAATAATTTTTTTTGCATCAATCTTGCCAAAATCGTTTTTCTCGAGAAAAATTTAGCCCCAGGAGTCGAAAAAAGTAGGCGAAAACCAAGTTTTTTGGAAAAAAATTTTTTGCTTCAATCTTGCCAAAATCTTTTTTCTCGAGAAAAATTTAGCCCCAGGAGTCGAAAAAAGTAGGCGAAAACCAAGTTTTTTGGAAAAATTTTTTTTGCTTCAATCTTGCCAAAATCGTTTTTCTCGAGAAAAATTTATCCCCAGGAAAAAATTTTTTTGCTTCAATCTTGCCAAAATCGTTTTTCTCGAGAAAAATTTGGCCCCAGGAGTCGAAAAAAGTAGGCGAAAACCAAGTTTATTGGGAAAAATTTTTTTGCTCAATCTTGCCAAAATCGTTTTTCTCGAGAAAAGTTTAGCCCCAGGAGTCGAAAAAAGTAGGCGAAAACGAACATTTTGGAAAAAATTTTTTTGCTTCAATCTCGCCAAAATTGTTTTATTCGAGAAAAATTTAGCCCCAGGAGCCGAAAAAAGTAGGCGAAAACCAAATTTTTTTGCTTCAATCTTACAAAATCGTTTTTCTCGAGAAAAATTTAGCCCCAGGAGTCGAAAAAAGTAGGCGAAAACCAAGTTTTTTGGAAAAAATTTTTTTGCATCAATCTTGCCAAAATCGTTTTTCTCGAGAAAAATTTAGCCCCAGGAGTCGAAAAAAGTAGGCGAAAACCAACTTTTTTGGAAAAAATTTTTTTGCCTCAATCTCGCCAAAATCGTTTTTTTCGAGAAAAATTTAGCCCCAGGAGTCGAAAAAAGTCAGCAAAAACCAACTTTTTTGGAAAAAATTTTTTTGCTTCAATCTCGCCAAAATCGTTTTTTTCGAGAAAAATTTAGCCCCAGGAGTCGAAAAAAGTAGGCGAAAACCAACTTTTTTGGAAAAAATTTTTTGCTTCAATCTCGACAAAATCGTTTTTCTCAGGAAAAATTTAGCCCCAAGAAAAAATTTTTTTGCTTCAATCTTGCCAAAATCGTTTTTCTCGAGAAAAATTTAGCCCCAGGAGTCGAAAAAAGTAGGCGAAAACCATCTTTTTTGGAAAAAATTTTTTTGCCTCAATCTCGCCAAAATCGTTTTTTTCGAGAAAAATTTAGCCCCAGGAGTCGAAAAAAGTCGGCAAAAACCAACTTTTTTGGAAAAAATTTTTTTGCTTCAATCTCGCCAAAATCGTTTTTTTCGAGAAAAATTTAGCCCCAGGAGTCGAAAAAAGTAGGCGAAAACCAACTTTTTTGGAAAAACATTTTTTTGCTTCAATCTCGCCAAAATCGTTTTTTTCGAGAAAAATTTAGCCCCAGGAGTCGAAAAAAGTCGGCGAAAACCAAGTTTTTTGGAAAACATTTTTTTGCTTCAATCTTGCCAAAATCGTTTTTCTCGAGAAAAATTTAGCCCCAGGAGTCGAAAAAAGTAGGCGAAAACCAAGTTTTTTGGAAAAAATTTTTTTGGCCCAATCTCGCCAAAATCGTCTTTTTCGAGAAAAATTTAGCCCCAGGAGTCGAAAAAAGTCGGCGAAGACCAAGTGTTTTGGAAAAATTTTTTTTGCTTCAATCTTGCCAAAATCGTTTTTCTCGAGAAAAATTTAGCCCCAGGAGTCGAAAAAAGTAGGCGAAAACCAAGTTTTTTAGTAAAAATTTTTTTGCTTCAATCTTGCATAAATCGTTTTTCTCGAGAAAAATTTTGCCCCAGGAGTCGAAAAAAGTAGGCGAGAACCAAGTTTTTTGGAAAAAATTTTTTGCTTCAATCTCGCCAAAATCGTTTTTTTCGAGAAAAAATTAGCCCCAGGAGTCGAAAATGGTAGGCGAAAACCAACTTTTTTGGAAAAAATTTTTTTGCTTCAATCTTACAAAATCGTTTTTCTCGAGAAAAATTTAGCCCCAGGAGTCGAAAAAAGTAGGCGAAAACCAAGTTTTTTGGAAAAAATTTTTTTGCATCAATCTTGCCAAAATCGTTTTTCTCGAGAAAAATTTAGCCCCAGGAGTCGAAAAAAGTAGGCGAAAACCAAGTTTTTTGGAAAAAAATTTTTTGCTTCAATCTTGCCAAAATCGTTTTTCTCGAGAAAAATTTTAGCCCCAGGAGTCGAGAAAAGTAGGCGAAAACCAAGTTTTTTTTTAAACATTTTTTTGCATCAATCTTGCCAAAATCGTTTTTCTCGAGAAAAATTTAGCCACAGGAGTCGAAAAAAGTAGGCGAAACCCAAGTTTTTTGGAAAAAAATTTTTTGCTTCAATCTCGCCAAAATCGTTTTTTTTTTTTGAGAAAAATTTAGCCCCAGGAGTCGAAAAAAGTAGGCGAAATCCAAGTTTTTTGGAAAAAATTTTTTTGCTTCAATCTTGCCAAAATCGTTTTTCTCGAGAAAAATTTAGCCCCAGGAGTCGAAAAAAGTCGGCGAAAACCAACTTTTTTGGAAAAAATTTTTTTGCTTCAATCTCGCCAAAATCGTTTTTTTCGAGAAAAATTTAGCCCCAGGAGTCGAAAAAAGTAGGCGAAAACCAACTTTTTTGGAAAACATTTTTTTGCTTCAATCTTGCCAAAATTGTTTTTCTCGAGAAAAATTTAGCCCCAGGAGTCGAAAAAAGTAGGCGAAAACCAACTTTTTTGGAAAAAATTTTTTTGCTTCAATCTCGCCAAAATCGTTTTTTTCGAGAAAAATTTAACCCCAGGAGTCGGAAAAAAGAAGGCGAAAACCAACTTTTTTGGAAAAAAATTTTTTGCTTCAATCTCGACAAAATCGGTTTTTCTCGAGAAAAATTTAGCCCCAGGAGTCGAAAAAAGTAGGCGAAAACCAAGTATTTTGGAAAAAAATTTTTTGCATCAATCTTGCCAAAATCGTTTTTCTCGAGAAAAATTTAGCCTCAAGAGTCGAAAAAAGTAGGCGAAAACCAAGTTTTTTGGAAAAAATTTTTTTGCATCAATCTTGCCAAAATCGTTTTTCTCGAGAAAAATTTAGCCACAGCAGTCGAAAAAAGTAGGCGAAAACCAAGTTTTTTTGAAAACATTTTTTGCTTCAATCTCGCCAAAATCGTTTTTCTCGAGAAAAATTTAGCCCCAGGAGCCGAAAAAAGTAGGCGAAAACCAAGTTTTTTGGAAAAAAATGTTTTGCTTCAATCTTACAAAATCGTTTTTCTCGAGAAAAATTTAGCCCCAGGAGTCGAAAAAAGTAGGCGAAAACCAACTTTTTTGGAAAAAATTTTTTTGCTTCAATCTCGCCAAAATCGTTTTTTTCGAGAAAAATTTAACCCCAGGAGTCGAAAAAAGAAGGCGAAAACCAACTTTTTTGGAAAAAATTTTTTTGCTTCAATCTCGACAAAACGGTTTTTCTCGAGAAAAATTTAGCCCCAGGAGTCGAAAAAAGTAGGCAAAAACCAACTTTTTTGGAAAAAATTTTTTTCTTCAATCTCGCCAAAATCGTTTTTTTCGAGAAAAATATAGCCCCAGGAGTCGAAAAAAGTAGGCGAAAACCAAGTTTCTTGGAAAAAATTTTTTTGCTTCAATCTTGCCAAAATCGTTTTTCTCGAGAAAAATTTAGCCCCAGGAGTCGAAAAAAAGTAGGCGAAAACCAACTTTTTTGGAAAAAATTTTTTTGCTTCAATCTCGCCAAAATCGTTTTTGTAGAGAAAAATTTAGCCCCAGGAGTCTAAAAAAGTAGGCGAAAACCAAGTTTTTTGGAAAAAATTTTTTTGCTTCAATCTCGCCAAAATCGTTTTTTTCGAGAAAAAATTAGCCCCAAGTGTCGAAAAAAGTAGGCGAAAACCAAATTTTTTGGAAAAAATTGTTTTGCTTCAATCTTGCCAAAATCGTTTTTCTCGAGAAAAATTTAGCCCCAGGAGTCGAAAAAAGTAGGCGAAAACCAACTTTTTTGGAAAACATTTTTTGCTTCAATCTCGCCAAAATCGTTTTTTTCGAGAAAAATTTAGCCCCAGGAGTCGAAAAAAGTAGGCGAATACCAACTTTTTTGGAAAAAATTTTTTTGCTTTCAATCTCGCCAAAATCGTTTTTCTCGAGAAAAATTTAGCCCCAGGAGTCGAAAAAAGTAGGCGAAAACCAAGTTTTTTGGAAAAAATTGTTTTGCATCAATCTCGTCAAAATCGTTTTTTTTCGAGAAAAATTTACCCCAGGAGTCGAAAAAAGTAGGCGAAAACCAACTTTTTTTAACAAAAATTTTTTGCTTCAATCTTGCCAAAATCGTTTTTCTCGAGAAAAATTTAGCCCCAGGAGTCGAAAAAAGTAGGCGAAAACCAACTTTTTTGGAAAAAATTTTTTTGCTTCAATCTCGCCAAAATCGTTTTTTTTCGAGAAAAATTTAGCCCCAGGAGTCGAAAAAAGTAGGCGAAAACCAACTTTTTTAAAAAAAAATTTTTTGCTTCAATCTTGCCAAAATCGTTTTTCTCGAGAAAAATTTAGCCCCAGGAGTCGAAAAAAGTAGGCGAAAACCAAGTTTTTTGGAAAAAATTGTTTTGCTTCAATCTCGCCAAAATCGTTTTTTTCGAGAAAAATATAGCCCCAGGAGTCGAAAAAAGTAGGCGAAAACCAACTTTTTTAAAAAAAAATTTTTTGCTTCAATCTTGCCAAAATCGTTTTTCTCGAGAAAAATTTAGCCCCAGGAGTCGAAAAAAGTAGGCGAAAACCAACTTTTTTGGAAAAAATTTTTTTGCTTCAATCTCGCCAAAATCGTCTTTTTCGAGAAAAATTTAGCCCCAGGAGTCGAAAAAAGTAGGCGAAAACCAACTTTTTTGGAAAAAATTTTTTTGCTTCAATCGCGCCAAAATCGTTTTTCTCGAGAAAAATTTAGTCCCAGGAGTCGAAAAAAGTAGGCGAAAACCAAGTTTTTTGGAAAAAAATTTTTTGCTTCAATCTTGCCAAAATCGTTTTTCTCGAGAAAAATTTAGCCCCAGGAGTCGAAAAAAGTAGGCGAAAACCAAGTTTTTTGGAAAACATGTTTTTGCTTCAATCTTGCCTAAATCGTTTTTCTCGAGAAAAATTTAGCCCCTGGAGTCGAAAAAAGTAGGCGAAAACCAAGTTTTTTGGAAAAAATTTTTTCGCATCAATCTCGCCAAATTCGTTTTTCTCGAGAAAAATTCAGCCACAGGAGTCGAAAAAAGTAGGCGAAACCCAAGTTTTTTGGAAAAAAATTTTTTGCTTCAATCTCGCCAAAATCGTTTTTTTTTTTTGAGAAAAACTTAGCCCCAGGAGTCGAAAAAAGTAGGCGAAAGCCAAGTTTCTTGGAAAAAATTTTTTTGCTTCAATCTTGCCAAAATCGTTTTTCTCGAGAAAAATTTAGCCCCAGGAGTCGAAAAAAGTCGGCGAAAACCAATTTTTTTGGAAAAAATTTTTTTGCTTCAATCTCGCTAAAATCGTTTTTTTTTTTTTGAGAAAAACTTAGCCCCAGGAGTCGAAAAAAGTAGGCGAAAGCCAAGTTTCTTGGAAATAATTTTTTTGCTTCAATCTTGCCAAAATCGTTTTTCTCGAGAAAAATTTAGCCCCAGGAGTCGAAAAAAGTCGGCGAAAACCAATTTTTTTGGAAAAAATTTTATTGCTTCAATCTCACCAAAATCGTTTTTTTCGAGAAAAATTTAGCCCCAGGAGTCGAAAAAAGTAGGCGAAAACCAACTTTTTTGTAAAAAATTTTTTTGCTTCAATCTCGCCAAAATCGTTTTTTTCGAGAAAAATTTAGCCCCAGGAGTCGAAAAAAGTAGGCGAATACCAAGTTTTTTGGAAAACATTTTTTTGCTTCAATCTCGCCAAAATCGTTTTTCTCGAGAAAAATTTAGTCCCAGGAGTCGAAAAAAGTAGGCGAAAACCAAGTTTTTTAGAAAAAATTGTTTTGCTTCAATCTTGCCAAAATCGTTTTTCTCGAGAAAAATTTAGCCCCAGGAGTCCAGTAGCCGAAAACCAACTTTTTTGGAAAACATTTTTTGCTTCAATCTCGCCAAAATCGTTTTTTTCGAGAAAAATTTAGCCCCAGGAGTCGAAAAAAGTAGGCGAATACCAACTTTTTTGGAAAAAATTTTTTTGCTTCAATCTCGCCAAAATCGTTTTTCTCGAGAAAAATTTAGCCCCAGGAGTCGAAAAAAGTAGGCGAAAACCAAGTTTTTTAGAAAAAATTTTTTTGCATCAATCTTGCCAAAA
>NW_026525438.1:0-34492 GCF_943734705.1 Anopheles coustani | reverse complement strand
GTGTTTGAATGTGTTTGGAAGTACGTAGAAACTGCTTCGAAGCACCTTAGAAGGTGTTTGAATGTGTTTGGAAGTACGTAGAAACTGCTTCGAAGCACCTTAGAAAGTGTTTGAATGTGTTTGGAAGAACGTAGAAACTGCTCCGAAGCACCTTAGAAAGTGTTTGAATGTGTTTGGAAGTACGTAGAAACTGCTTCGAAGCACCTTAGAAGGTGTTTGAATGTGTTTGGAAGTACGTAGAAACTGCTTCGAAGCACCTTAGAAAGTGTTTGAATGTGTTTGGAAGTACGTAGAAACTGCTTCGAAGCACCTTAGAAAGTGTTTGAATGTGTTTGGAAGAACGTAGAAACTGCTCCGAAGCACCTTAGAAAGTGTTTGAATGTGTTTGGAAGTACGAAGAAACTGCTTCGAAGCACCTTATAATGTGTTTGAATGTGTTTGGAAGAACGTAGAAACTGCTTCGAAGCACCTTAGAAGGTGTTTGAATGTGTTTGGAAGTACGTAGAAACTGCTTCGAAGCACCTTAGAAAGTGTTTGAATGTGTTTGGAAGAACGTAGAAACTGCTCCGAAGCACCTTAGAAAGTGTTTGAATGTGTTTGGAAGTACGTAGAAACTGCTTCGAAGCACCTTAGAAGGTGTTTGAATGTGTTTGGAAGTACGTAGAAACTGCTTCGAAGCACCTTATAATGTGTTTGAATGTGTTTGGAAGAACGTAGAAACTGCTTCGAAGCACCTTAGAAGGTGTTTGAATGTGTTTGGAAGTACGTAGAAACTGCTTCGAAGCACCTTATAATGTGTTTGAATGTGTTTGGAAGTACGTAGAAACTGCTTCGAAGCACCTTAGAAGGTGTTTGAATGTGTTTGGAAGTACGTAGAAACTGCTTTGAAGCACCTTTAAAGGTGTTTGAGTGTGTTTGGACGTACGTAGAAACTGCTTCGAAGCACCTTTAAAGGTGTTTGAGTGTGTTTGGAAGTACGTAGAAACTGCTTTGAAGCACCTTAGAAAGTGTTTGAATGTGTTTGGAAGTACGTAGAAACTGCTTCGAAGCACCTTAGAAAGTGTTTGAATGTGTTTGGAAGAACGTAGAAACTGCTCTGAAGCACCTTAGAAAGTGTTTGAATGTGTTTGGAAGTACGTAGAAACTGCTTCGAAGCACCTTAGAAAGTGTTTGAATGTGTTTGGAAGTACGTAGAAACTGCTTCGAAGCACCTTAGAAGGTGTTTGAATGTGTTTGGAAGTACATAGAAACTGCTTCGAAGCACCTTAGAAGGTGTTTGAATGTGTTTGGAAGTACGTAGAAACAGCTTCGAAGCACCTTAGAAGGTGTTTGAATGTGTTTGGAAGAACGTAGAAACTGCTTCGAAGCACCTTAGAAGGTGCTTGAATGTGTTTGGAAGTACGTAGAAACTGCTTCGAAGCACCTTATAATGTGTTTGAATGTGTTTGGAAGTACGTAGAAACTGCTCCGAAGCACCTTAGAAAGTGTTTGAATGTGTTTGGAAGAACGTAGAAACTGCTTCGAAGCACCTTAGAAAGCGTTTGAATGTGTTTGGAAGAACGTAGAAACTGCTCCGAAGCACCTTAGAAGGTGTTTGAATGTGTTTGGAAGTACGTAGAAACTGCTTCGAAGCACCTTAGAAAGTGTTTGAATGTGTTTGGAAGAACGTAGAAACTGCTTCGAAGCACCTTAGAAGGTGCTTGAATGTGTTTGGAAGTACGTAGAAACTGCTTCGAAGCACCTTAGAAGGTGTTTGAACGTGTTTGGAAGTACGTAGAAACTGCTTCGAAGCACCTTAGAAAGTGTTTGAATGTGTTTGGAAGAACGTAGAAACTGCTTCGAAGCACCTTATAATGTGTTTGAATGTGTTTGGAAGTACGTAGAAACTGCATCGAAGCACCTTAGAAGGTGTTTGAATGTGTTTGGAAGTACGTAGAAACTGCTTCGAAGCACCTTAGAAAGTGTTTGAATGTGTTTGGAAGAACGTAGAAACTGCTCCGAAGCACCTTAGAAAGTGTTTGAATGTGTTTGGAAGTACGTAGAAACTGCTTCGAAGCACCTTAGAAGGTGTTTGAATGTGTTTGGAAGTACGTAGAAACTGCTTCGAAGCACCTTAGAGAGTGTTTGAATGTGTTTGGAAGTACGTAGAAACTGCTTCGAAGCACCTTAGAAAGTGTTTGAATGTGTTTGGAAGAACGTAGAAACTGCTCCGAAGCACCTTAGAAAGTGTTTGAATGTGTTTGGAAGTACGTAGAAACTGCTTCGAAGCACCTTATAATGTGTTTGAATGTGTTTGGAAGATCGTAGAAACTGCTTCGAAGCACCTTAGAAGGTGTTTGAATGTGTTTGGAAGTACGTAGAAACTGCTTCGAAGCACCTTAGAAAGTGTTTGAATGTGTTTGGAAGTACGTAGAAACTGCTTCGAAGCACCTTAGAAAGTGTTTGAATGTGTTTGGAAGTACGTAGAAACTGCTTCGAAGCACCTTAGAATGTGTTTGAATGTGTTTGGAAGTACGTAGAAACTGCTTCGAAGCACCTTATAATGTGTTTGAATGTGTTTGGAAGAACGTAGAAACTGCTTCGAAGCACCTTAGAAGGTGTTTGAATGTGTTTGGAAGTACGTAGAAACTGCTTCGAAGCACCTTAGAAAGTGTTTGAATGTGTTTGGAAGAACGTAGAAACTGCTTCGAAGCACCTTAGAAGGTGCTTGAATGTGTTTGGAAGTACGTAGAAACTGCTTCGAAGCACCTTATAATGTGTTTGAATGTGTTTGGAAGTACGTAGAAACTGCTTCGAAGCACCTTAGAAGGTGTTTGAATGTGTTTGGAAGTACGTAGAAACTGCTTCGAAGCACCTTAGAAAGTGTTTGAATGTGTTTGGAAGAACGTAGAAACTGCTTCGAAGCACCTTAGAAGGTGCTTGAATGTGTTTGGAAGTACGTAGAAACTGCTTCGAAGCACCTTATAATGTGTTTGAATGTGTTTGGAAGTACGTAGAAACTGCTTCGAAGCACCTTAGAAAGTGTTTGAATGTGTTTGGAAGAACGTAGAAACTGCTCCGAAGCACCTTAGAAAGTGTTTGAATGTGTTTGGAAGTACGTAGAAACTGCTTCGAAGCACCTTATAATGTGTTTGAATGTGTTTGGAAGTACGTAGAAACTGCTTCGAAGCACCTTAGAAGGTGCTTGAATGTGTTTGGAAGTACGTAGAAACTGCTTCGAAGCACCTTAGAAGGTGTTTGAATGTGTTTGGAAGTACGTAGAAACTGCTTCGAAGCACCTTAGAAAGTGTTTGAATGTGTTTGGAAGTACGTAGAAACTGCTTCGAAGCACCTTAGAAGGTGCTTGAATGTGTTTGGAAGTACGTAGAAACTGCTTCGAAGCACCTTATAATGTGTTTGAATGTGTTTGGAAGTACGTAGAAACTGCTTCGAAGCACCTTAGAAGGTGTTTGAATGTGTTTGGAAGTACGTAGAAACTGCTTCGAAGCACCTTAGAAAGTGTTTGAATGTGTTTGGAAGAACGTAGAAACTGCTTCGAAGCACCTTAGAAGGTGTTTGAATGTGTTTGGAAGTACGTAGAAACTGCTTCGAAGCACCTTAGAAGGTGCTTGAATGTGTTTGGAAGTACGTAGAAACTGCTTCGAAGCACCTTATAATGTGTTTGAATGTGTTTGGAAGTACGTAGAAACTGCTTCGAAGCACCTTAGAAGGTGTTTGAATGTGTTTGGAAGTACGTAGAAACTGCTTCGAAGCACCTTATAATGTGTTTGAATGTGTTTGGAAGAACGTAGAAACTGCTTCGAAGCACCTTAGAAGGTGTTTGAATGTGTTTGGAAGTACGTAGAAACTGCTTCGAAGCACCTTAGAAAGTGTTTGAATGTGTTTGGAAGAACGTAGAAACTGCTTCGAAGCACCTTAGAAGGTGCTTGAATGTGTTTGGAAGTACGTAGAAACTGCTTCGAAGCACCTTAGAAGGTGCTTGAATGTGTTTGGAAGTACGTAGAAACTGCTTCGAAGCACCTTATAATGTGTTTGAATGTGTTTGGAAGTACGTAGAAACTGCTTCGAAGCACCTTAGAAGGTGTTTGAATGTGTTTGGAAGTACGTAGAAACTGCTTCGAAGCACCTTATAATGTGTTTGAATGTGTTTGGAAGAACGTAGAAACTGCTTCGAAGCACCTTAGAAGGTGTTTGAATGTGTTTGGAAGTACGTAGAAACTGCTTCGAAGCACCTTAGAAAGTGTTTGAATGTGTTTGGAAGAACGTAGAAACTGCTTCGAAGCACCTTAGAAGGTGCTTGAATGTGTTTGGAAGTACGTAGAAACTGCTTCGAAGCACCTTATAATGTGTTTGAATGTGTTTGGAAGTACGTAGAAACTGCTTCGAAGCACCTTAGAAGGTGCTTGAGTGTGTTTGGAAGTACGTAGAAACTGCTTCGAAGCACCTTAGAAGGTGCTTGAATGTGTTTGGAAGTACGTAGAAACTGCTTCGAAGCACCTTATAATGTGTTTGAATGTGTTTGGAAGAACGTAGAAACTGCTCCGAAGCACCTTAGAAAGTGTTTGAATGTGTTTGGAAGAACGTAGAAACTGCTTCGAAGCACCTTAGAAGGTGCTTGAATGTGTTTGGAAGTACGTAGAAACTGCTTCGAAGCACCTTAGAAAGTGTTTGAATGTGTTTGGAAGAACGTAGAAACTGCTTCGAAGCACCTTAGAAGGTGCTTGAATGTGTTTGGAAGTACGTAGAAACTGCTTCGAAGCACCTTATAATGTGTTTGAATGTGTTTGGAAGTACGTAGAAACTGCTTCGAAGCACCTTAGAAGGTGTTTGAATGTGTTTGGAAGTACGTAGAAACTGCTTCGAAGCACCTTAGAAAGTGTTTAAATGTGTTTGGAAGAACGTAGAAACTGCTTCGAAGCACCTTAGAAGGTGTTTGAATGTGTTTGGAAGTACGTAGAAACTGCTTCGAAGCACCTTAGAAGGTGCTTGAATGTGTTTGGAAGTACGTAGAAACTGCTTCGAAGCACCTTATAATGTGTTTGAATGTGTTTGGAAGTACGTAGAAACTGCTTCGAAGCACCTTAGAAGGTGTTTGAATGTGTTTGGAAGTACGTAGAAACTGCTTCGAAGCACCTTATAATGTGTTTGAATGTGTTTGGAAGAACGTAGAAACTGCTTCGAAGCACCTTAGAAGGTGTTTGAATGTGTTTGGAAGTACGTAGAAACTGCTTCGAAGCACCTTAGAAGGTGTTTGAATGTGTTTGGAAGTACGTAGAAACTGCTTCGAAGCACCTTATAATGTGTTTGAATGTGTTTGGAAGAACGTAGAAACTGCTTCGAAGCACCTTAGAAGGTGCTTGAATGTGTTTGGAAGTACGTAGAAACTGCTTCGAAGCACCTTAGAAGGTGTTTGAATGTGTTTGGAAGAACGTAGAAACTGCTTCGAAGCACCTTAGAAGGTGCTTGAATGTGTTTGGAAGTACGTAGAAACTGCTTCGAAGCACCTTATAATGTGTTTGAATGTGTTTGGAAGTACGTAGAAACTGCTTCGAAGCACCTTAGAAGGTGTTTGAATGTGTTTGGAAGTACGTAGAAACTGCTTCGAAGCACCTTAGAAGGTGCTTGAATGTGTTTGGAAGTACGTAGAAACTGCTTCGAAGCACCTTAGAAGGTGTTTGAATGTGTTTGGAAGTACGTAGAAACTGCTTCGAAGCACCTTAGAAGGTGCTTGAATGTGTTTGGAAGTACGTAGAAACTGCTTCGAAGCACCTTAGAAGGTGTTTGAATGTGTTTGGAAGTACGTAGAAACTGCTTCGAAGCACCTTAGAAGGTGTTTGAATGTGTTTGGAAGTACGTAGAAACTGCTTCGAAGCACCTTATAATGTGTTTGAATGTGTTTGGAAGTACGTAGAAACTGCTTCGAAGCACCTTAGAAGGTGTTTGAATGTGTTTGGAAGTACGTAGAAACTGCTTCGAAGCACCTTAGAAAGTGTTTGAATGTGTTTGGAAGTACGTAGAAACTGCTTCGAAGCACCTTAGAAGGTGCTTGAATGTGTTTGGAAGTACGTAGAAACTGCTTCGAAGCACCTTATAATGTGTTTGAATGTGTTTGGAAGTACGTAGAAACTGCTTCGAAGCACCTTAGAAGGTGTTTGAATGTGTTTGGAAGTACGTAGAAACTGCTTCGAAGCACCTTATAATGTGTTTGAATGTGTTTGGAAGTACGTAGAAACTGCTTCGAAGCACCTTATAATGTGTTTGAATGTGTTTGGAAGTACGTAGAAACTGCTTCGAAGCACCTTAGAAGGTGTTTGAATGTGTTTGGAAGTACGTAGAAACTGCTTCGAAGCACCTTATAATGTGTTTGAATGTGTTTGGAAGAACGTAGAAACTGCTTCGAAGCACCTTAGAAGGTGTTTGAATGTGTTTGGAAGTACGTAGAAACTGCTTCGAAGCACCTTAGAAAGTGTTTGAATGTGTTTGGAAGAACGTAGAAACTGCTTCGAAGCACCTTAGAAGGTGCTTGAATGTGTTTGGAAGTACGTAGAAACTGCTTCGAAGCACCTTATAATGTGTTTGAATGTGTTTGGAAGAACGTAGAAACTGCTTCGAAGCACCTTAGAAGGTGCTTGAATGTGTTTGGAAGTACGTAGAAACTGCTTCGAAGCACCTTAGAAAGTGTTTGAATGTGTTTGGAAGAACGTAGAAACTGCTTCGAAGCACCTTAGAAGGTGTTTGAATGTGTTTGGAAGTACGTAGAAACTGCTTCGAAGCACCTTAGAAGGTGTTTGAATGTGTTTGGAAGTACGTAGAAACTGCTTCGAAGCACCTTAAAAGGTGCTTGAATGTGTTTGGAAGTACGTAGAAACTGCTTCGAAGCACCTTATAATGTGTTTGAATGTGTTTGGAAGTACGTAGAAACTGCTTCGAAGCACCTTAGAAGGTGTTTGAATGTGTTTTGAAGTACGTAGAAACTGCTTCGAAGCACCTTAGAAAGTGTTTGAATGTGTTTGGAAGAACGTAGAAACTGCTTCGAAGCACCTTAGAAGGTGTTTGAATGTGTTTGGAAGTACGTAGAAACTGCTTCGAAGCACCTTAGAAAGTGTTTGAATGTGTTTGGAAGAACGTAGAAACTGCTTCGAAGCACCTTAGAAGGTGTTTGAATGTGTTTGGAAGTACGTAGAAACTGCTTCGAAGCACCTTATAATGTGTTTGAATGTGTTTGGAAGAACGTAGAAACTGCTTCGAAGCACCTTAAAAGGTGTTTGAGTGTGTTTGGAAGTACGTAGAAACTGCTTCGAAGCACCTTAGAAAGTGTTTAAATGTGTTTGGAAGAACGTAGAAACTGCTTCGAAGCACCTTAGAAGGTGTTTGAATGTGTTTGGAAGTACGTAGAAACTGCTTCGAAGCACCTTAGAAAGTGTTTGAATGTGTTTGGAAGAACGTAGAAACTGCTTCGAAGCACCTTAGAAGGTGTTTGAATGTGTTTGGAAGTACGTAGAAACTGCTTCGAAGCACCTTAGAAAGTGTTTGAATGTGTTTGGAAGAACGTAGAAACTGCTTCGAAGCACCTTAGAAGGTGCTTGAATGTGTTTGGAAGTACGTAGAAACTGCTTCGAAGCACCTTATAATGTGTTTGAATGTGTTTGGAAGTACGTAGAAACTGCTTCGAAGCACCTTAGAAAGTGTTTAAATGTGTTTGGAAGAACGTAGAAACTGCTTCGAAGCACCTTAGAAGGTGCTTGAATGTGTTTGGAAGTACGTAGAAACTGCTTCGAAGCACCTTAGAAGGTGTTTGAATGTGTTTGGAAGAACGTAGAAACTGCTTCGAAGCACCTTAGAAGGTGTTTGAATGTGTTTGGAAGAACGTAGAAACTGCTTCGAAGCACCTTAGAAGGTGCTTGAATGTGTTTGGAAGTACGTAGAAACTGCTTCGAAGCACCTTATAATGTGTTTGAATGTGTTTGGAAGTACGTAGAAACTGCTTCGAAGCACCTTAGAAGGTGTTTGAATGTGTTTGGAAGTACGTAGAAACTGCTTCGAAGCACCTTAGAAAGTGTTTGAATGTGTTTGGAAGAACGTAGAAACTGCTTCGAAGCACCTTAGAAGGTGCTTGAATGTGTTTGGAAGTACGTAGAAACTGCTTCGAAGCACCTTAGAAGGTGCTTGAATGTGTTTGGAAGTACGTAGAAACTGCTTCGAAGCACCTTATAATGTGTTTGAATGTGTTTGGAAGTACGTAGAAACTGCTTCGAAGCACCTTAGAAGGTGTTTGAATGTGTTTGGAAGTACGTAGAAACTGCTTCGAAGCACCTTATAATGTGTTTGAATGTGTTTGGAAGAACGTAGAAACTGCTTCGAAGCACCTTAGAAGGTGCTTGAATGTGTTTGGAAGTACGTAGAAACTGCTTCGAAGCACCTTAGAAGGTGTTTGAATGTGTTTGGAAGTACGTAGAAACTGCTTCGAAGCACCTTAGAAGGTGCTTGAATGTGTTTGGAAGTACGTAGAAACTGCTTCGAAGCACCTTATAATGTGTTTGAATGTGTTTGGAAGAACGTAGAAACTGCTTCGAAGCACCTTAGAAGGTGCTTGAATGTGTTTGGAAGTACGTAGAAACTGCTTCGAAGCACCTTAGAAAGTGTTTGAATGTGTTTGGAAGAACGTAGAAACTGCTTCGAAGCACCTTAGAAAGTGTTTGAATGTGTTTGGAAGTACGTAGAAACTGCTTCGAAGCACCTTAGAAGGTGTTTGAATGTGTTTGGAAGTACGTAGAAACTGCTTCGAAGCACCTTATAATGTGTTTGAATGTGTTTGGAAGAACGTAGAAACTGCTTCGAAGCACCTTAGAAGGTGCTTGAATGTGTTTGGAAGTACGTAGAAACTGCTTCGAAGCACCTTAGAAGGTGTTTGAATGTGTTTGGAAGTACGTAGAAACTGCTTCGAAGCACCTTAGAAGGTGCTTGAATGTGTTTGGAAGTACGTAGAAACTGCTTCGAAGCACCTTAGAAGGTGTTTGAATGTGTTTGGAAGTACGTAGAAACTGCTTCGAAGCACCTTAGAAGGTGCTTGAATGTGTTTGGAAGAACGTAGAAACTGCTTCGAAGCACCTTAGAAGGTGCTTGAATGTGTTTGGAAGTACGTAGAAACTGCTTCGAAGCACCTTAGAAGGTGTTTGAATGTGTTTGGAAGTACGTAGAAACTGCTTCGAAGCACCTTAGAAGGTGTTTGAATGTGTTTGGAAGTACGTAGAAACTGCTTCGAAGCACCTTATAATGTGTTTGAATGTGTTTGGAAGAACGTAGAAACTGCTTCGAAGCACCTTAGAAGGTGCTTGAATGTGTTTGGAAGTACGTAGAAACTGCTTCGAAGCACCTTAGAAAGTGTTTGAATGTGTTTGGAAGAACGTAGAAACTGCTTCGAAGCACCTTAGAAGGTGTTTGAATGTGTTTGGAAGTACGTAGAAACTGCTTCGAAGCACCTTAGAAGGTGTTTGAATGTGTTTGGAAGTACGTAGAAACTGCTTCGAAGCACCTTATAATGTGTTTGAATGTGTTTGGAAGAAAGTAGAAACTGCTTCGAAGCACCTTAGAAGGTGCTTGAATGTGTTTGGAAGTACGTAGAAACTGCTTCGAAGCACCTTAGAAAGTGTTTGAATGTGTTTGGAAGAACGTAGAAACTGCTTCGAAGCACCTTATAATGTGTTTGAATGTGTTTGGAAGAACGTAGAAACTGCTTCGAAGCACCTTAGAAGGTGCTTGAATGTGTTTGGAAGTACGTAGAAACTGCTTCGAAGCACCTTAGAAGGTGTTTGAATGTGTTTGGAAGTACGTAGAAACTGCTTCGAAGCACCTTAGAAGGTGCTTGAATGTGTTTGGAAGAACGTAGAAACTGCTTCGAAGCACCTTAGAAGGTGCTTGAATGTGTTTGGAAGTACGTAGAAACTGCTTCGAAGCACCTTAGAAAGTGTTTGAATGTGTTTGGAAGAACGTAGAAACTGCTTCGAAGCACCTTAGAAGGTGTTTGAATGTGTTTGGAAGTACGTAGAAACTGCTTCGAAGCACCTTATAATGTGTTTGAATGTGTTTGGAAGAACGTAGAAACTGCTTCGAAGCACCTTAGAAGGTGCTTGAATGTGTTTGGAAGTACGTAGAAACTGCTTCGAAGCACCTTAGAAAGTGTTTGAATGTGTTTGGAAGAACGTAGAAACTGCTTCGAAGCACCTTAGAAGGTGTTTGAATGTGTTTGGAAGTACGTAGAAACTGCTTCGAAGCACCTTAGAAGGTGTTTGAATGTGTTTGGAAGTACGTAGAAACTGCTTCGAAGCACCTTATAATGTGTTTGAATGTGTTTGGAAGAACGTAGAAACTGCTTCGAAGCACCTTAGAAGGTGCTTGAATGTGTTTGGAAGTACGTAGAAACTGCTTCGAAGCACCTTAGAAAGTGTTTGAATGTGTTTGGAAGAACGTAGAAACTGCTTCGAAGCACCTTAGAAGGTGTTTGAATGTGTTTGAAAGTACGTAGAAACTGCTTCGAAGCACCTTATAATGTGTTTGAATGTGTTTGGAAGAACGTAGAAACTGCTTCGAAGCACCTTAGAAGGTGCTTGAATGTGTTTGGAAGTACGTAGAAACTGCTTCGAAGCACCTTAGAAGGTGTTTGAATGTGTTTGGAAGTACGTAGAAACTGCTTCGAAGCACCTTAGAAAGTGTTTGAATGTGTTTGGAAGAACGTAGAAACTGCTTCGAAGCACCTTAGAAGGTGCTTGAATGTGTTTGGAAGTACGTAGAAACTGCTTCGAAGCACCTTAGAAGGTGCTTGAATGTGTTTGGAAGTACGTAGAAACTGCTTCGAAGCACCTTATAATGTGTTTGAATGTGTTTGGAAGTACGTAGAAACTGCTTCGAAGCACCTTAGAAGGTGTTTGAATGTGTTTGGAAGTACGTAGAAACTGCTTCGAAGCACCTTATAATGTGTTTGAATGTGTTTGGAAGAACGTAGAAACTGCTTCGAAGCACCTTAGAAGGTGCTTGAATGTGTTTGGAAGTACGTAGAAACTGCTTCGAAGCACCTTAGAAGGTGTTTGAATGTGTTTGGAAGTACGTAGAAACTGCTTCGAAGCACCTTAGAAGGTGCTTGAATGTGTTTGGAAGTACGTAGAAACTGCTTCGAAGCACCTTATAATGTGTTTGAATGTGTTTGGAAGAACGTAGAAACTGCTTCGAAGCACCTTAGAAGGTGCTTGAATGTGTTTGGAAGTACGTAGAAACTGCTTCGAAGCACCTTAGAAAGTGTTTGAATGTGTTTGGAAGAACGTAGAAACTGCTTCGAAGCACCTTAGAAGGTGTTTGAATGTGTTTGGAAGTACGTAGAAACTGCTTCGAAGCACCTTAGAAGGTGTTTGAATGTGTTTGGAAGTACGTAGAAACTGCTTCGAAGCACCTTATAATGTGTTTGAATGTGTTTGGAAGAACGTAGAAACTGCTTCGAAGCACCTTAGAAGGTGCTTGAATGTGTTTGGAAGTACGTAGAAACTGCTTCGAAGCACCTTAGAAGGTGTTTGAATGTGTTTGGAAGTACGTAGAAACTGCTTCGAAGCACCTTAGAAGGTGCTTGAATGTGTTTGGAAGTACGTAGAAACTGCTTCGAAGCACCTTAGAAGGTGTTTGAATGTGTTTGGAAGTACGTAGAAACTGCTTCGAAGCACCTTATAATGTGTTTGAATGTGTTTGGAAGAACGTAGAAACTGCTTCGAAGCACCTTAGAAGGTGCTTGAATGTGTTTGGAAGTACGTAGAAACTGCTTCGAAGCACCTTAGAAGGTGTTTGAATGTGTTTGGAAGTACGTAGAAACTGCTTCGAAGCACCTTAGAAGGTGCTTGAATGTGTTTGGAAGTACGTAGAAACTGCTTCGAAGCACCTTATAATGTGTTTGAATGTGTTTGGAAGAACGTAGAAACTGCTTCGAAGCACCTTAGAAGGTGCTTGAATGTGTTTGGAAGTACGTAGAAACTGCTTCGAAGCACCTTAGAAGGTGTTTGAATGTGTTTGGAAGTACGTAGAAACTGCTTCGAAGCACCTTATAATGTGTTTGAATGTGTTTGGAAGAACGTAGAAACTGCTTCGAAGCACCTTAGAAGGTGCTTGAATGTGTTTGGAAGTACGTAGAAACTGCTTCGAAGCACCTTAGAAGGTGTTTGAATGTGTTTGGAAGTACGTAGAAACTGCTTCGAAGCACCTTAGAAGGTGCTTGAATGTGTTTGGAAGTACGTAGAAACTGCTTCGAAGCACCTTATAATGTGTTTGAATGTGTTTGGAAGAACGTAGAAACTGCTTCGAAGCACCTTAGAAGGTGCTTGAATGTGTTTGGAAGTACGTAGAAACTGCTTCGAAGCACCTTATAATGTGTTTGAATGTGTTTGGAAGAACGTAGAAACTGCTTCGAAGCACCTTAGAAGGTGCTTGAATGTGTTTGGAAGTACGTAGAAACTGCTTCGAAGCACCTTAGAAGGTGTTTGAATGTGTTTGGAAGAACGTAGAAACTGCTTCGAAGCACCTTAGAAGGTGTTTGAATGTGTTTGGAAGAACGTAGAAACTGCTTCGAAGCACCTTAGAAGGTGCTTGAATGTGTTTGGAAGTACGTAGAAACTGCTTCGAAGCACCTTATAATGTGTTTGAATGTGTTTGGAAGAACGTAGAAACTGCTTCGAAGCACCTTAGAAGGTGTTTGAATGTGTTTGGAAGAACGTAGAAACTGCTTCGAAGCACCTTAGAAGGTGCTTGAATGTGTTTGGAAGAACGTAGAAACTGCTTCGAAGCACCTTAGAAGGTGCTTGAATGTGTTTGGAAGTACGTAGAAACTGCTTCGAAGCACCTTAGAAGGTGCTTGAATGTGTTTGGAAGTACGTAGAAACTGCTTCGAAGCACCTTATAATGTGTTTGAATGTGTTTGGAAGTACGTAGAAACTGCTTCGAAGCACCTTAGAAGGTGTTTGAATGTGTTTGGAAGTACGTAGAAACTGCTTCGAAGCACCTTAGAAAGTGTTTGAATGTGTTTGGAAGAACGTAGAAACTGCTTCGAAGCACCTTAGAAGGTGCTTGAATGTGTTTGGAAGTACGTAGAAACTGCTTCGAAGCACCTTAGAAGGTGCTTGAATGTGTTTGGAAGTACGTAGAAACTGCTTCGAAGCACCTTATAATGTGTTTGAATGTGTTTGGAAGTACGTAGAAACT
Organism: Anopheles coustani; assembly: GCF_943734705.1. Lineage (NCBI taxonomy): Eukaryota > Metazoa > Arthropoda > Insecta > Diptera > Culicidae > Anopheles > Anopheles coustani. Next base: position 21,262 of record NW_026525438.1, on the reverse strand, counting down.
GCTTCGAAGCACCTTAGAAGGTGCTTGAATGTGTTTGGAAGTACGTAGAAACTGCTTCGAAGCACCTTAGAAAGTGTTTGAATGTGTTTGGAAGAACGTAGAAACTGCTTCGAAGCACCTTAGAAGGTGTTTGAATGTGTTTGGAAGAACGTAGAAACTGCTTCGAAGCACCTTAGAAGGTGTTTGAATGTGTTTGGAAGTACGTAGAAACTGCTTCGAAGCACCTTATAATGTGTTTGAATGTGTTTGGAAGAACGTAGAAACTGCTTCGAAGCACCTTAGAAGGTGCTTGAATGTGTTTGGAAGTACGTAGAAACTGCTTCGAAGCACCTTAGAAGGTGTTTGAATGTGTTTGGAAGTACGTAGAAACTGCTTCGAAGCACCTTAGAAAGTGCTTGAATGTGTTTGGAAGTACGTAGAAACTGCTTCGAAGCACCTTATAATGTGTTTGAATGTGTTTGGAAGAACGTAGAAACTGCTTCGAAGCACCTTATAATGTGTTTGAATGTGTTTGGAAGTACGTAGAAACTGCTTCGAAGCACCTTAGAATGTGTTTGAATGTGTTTGGAAGTACGTAGAAACTGCTTCGAAGCACCTTATAATGTGTTTGAATGTGTTTGGAAGAACGTAGAAACTGCTTCGAAGCACCTTCTAAGGTGCTTGAATGTGTTTGGAAGTACGTAGAAACTGCTTCGAAGCACCTTAGAAGGTGTTTGAATGTGTTTGGAAGTACGTAGAAACTGCTTCGAAGCACCTTAGAAGGTGTTTGAATGTGTTTGGAAGAACGTAGAAACTGCTTCGAAGCACCTTAGAAGGTGTTTGAATGTGTTTGGAAGTACGTAGAAACTGCTTCGAAGCACCTTATAATGTGTTTGAATGTGTTTGGAAGAACGTAGAAACTGCTTCGAAGCACCTTAGAAGGTGCTTGAATGTGTTTGGAAGTACGTAGAAACTGCTTCGAAGCACCTTAGAAGGTGTTTGAATGTGTTTGGAAGTACGTAGAAACTGCTTCGAAGCACCTTAGAAGGTGCTTGAATGTGTTTGGAAGTACGTAGAAACTGCTTCGAAGCACCTTATAATGTGTTTGAATGTGTTTGGAAGAACGTAGAAACTGCTTCGAAGCACCTTATAATGTGTTTGAATGTGTTTGGAAGTACGTAGAAACTGCTTCGAAGCACCTTAGAATGTGTTTGAATGTGTTTGGAAGTACGTAGAAACTGCTTCGAAGCACCTTATAATGTGTTTGAATGTGTTTGGAAGAACGTAGAAACTGCTTCGAAGCACCTTAGAAGGTGCTTGAATGTGTTTGGAAGTACGTAGAAACTGCTTCGAAGCACCTTAGAAGGTGCTTGAATGTGTTTGGAAGTACGTAGAAACTGCTTCGAAGCACCTTAGAATGTGTTTGAATGTGTTTGGAAGTACGTAGAAACTGCTTCGAAGCACCTTAGAATGTGTTTGAATGTGTTTGGAAGTACGTAGAAACTGCTTCGAAGCACCTTAGAAAGTGTTTGAATGTGTTTGGAAGAACGTAGAAACTGCTTCGAAGCACCTTAGAAGGTGCTTGAATGTGTTTGGAAGTACGTAGAAACTGCTTCGAAGCACCTTATAAGGTGCTTGAATGTGTTTGGAAGTACGTAGAAACTGCTTCGAAGCACCTTATAATGTGTTTGAATGTGTTTGGAAGTACGTAGAAACTGCTTCGAAGCACCTTAGAAGGTGCTTGAATGTGTTTGGAAGTACGTAGAAACTGCTTCGAAGCACCTTAGAAAGTGTTTGAATGTGTTTGGAAGAACGTAGAAACTGCTTCGAAGCACCTTAGAAGGTGTTTGAATGTGTTTGGAAGAACGTAGAAACTGCTTCGAAGCACCTTAGAAGGTGTTTGAATGTGTTTGGAAGTACGTAGAAACTGCTTCGAAGCACCTTATAATGTGTTTGAATGTGTTTGGAAGAACGTAGAAACTGCTTCGAAGCACCTTAGAAGGTGCTTGAATGTGTTTGGAAGTACGTAGAAACTGCTTCGAAGCACCTTAGAAGGTGTTTGAATGTGTTTGGAAGTACGTAGAAACTGCTTCGAAGCACCTTAGAAGGTGCTTGAATGTGTTTGGAAGAACGTAGAAACTGCTTCGAAGCACCTTATAATGTGTTTGAATGTGTTTGGAAGAACGTAGAAACTGCTTCGAAGCACCTTATAATGTGTTTGAATGTGTTTGGAAGTACGTAGAAACTGCTTCGAAGCACCTTAGAATGTGTTTGAATGTGTTTGGAAGTACGTAGAAACTGCTTCGAAGCACCTTATAATGTGTTTGAATGTGTTTGGAAGAACGTAGAAACTGCTTCGAAGCACCTTAGAAGGTGCTTGAATGTGTTTGGAAGTACGTAGAAACTGCTTCGAAGCACCTTAGAAAGTGTTTGAATGTGTTTGGAAGAACGTAGAAACTGCTTCGAAGCACCTTAGAAGGTGTTTGAATGTGTTTGGAAGAACGTAGAAACTGCTTCGAAGCACCTTAGAAGGTGTTTGAATGTGTTTGGAAGTACGTAGAAACTGCTTCGAAGCACCTTATAATGTGTTTGAATGTGTTTGGAAGAACGTAGAAACTGCTTCGAAGCACCTTCTAAGGTGCTTGAATGTGTTTGGAAGTACGTAGAAACTGCTTCGAAGCACCTTAGAATGTGTTTGAATGTGTTTGGAAGTACGTAGAAACTGCTTCGAAGCACCTTAGAAGGTGCTTGAATGTGTTTGGAAGTACGTAGAAACTGCTTCGAAGCACCTTATAATGTGTTTGAATGTGTTTGGAAGAACGTAGAAACTGCTTCGAAGCACCTTATAATGTGTTTGAATGTGTTTGGAAGTACGTAGAAACTGCTTCGAAGCACCTTAGAAAGTGTTTGAATGTGTTTGGAAGTACGTAGAAACTGCTTCGAAGCACCTTATAATGTGTTTGAATGTGTTTGGAAGAACGTAGAAACTGCTTCGAAGCACCTTAGAAGGTGCTTGAATGTGTTTGGAAGTACGTAGAAACTGCTTCGAAGCACCTTAGAAGGTGTTTGAATGTGTTTGGAAGTACGTAGAAACTGCTTCGAAGCACCTTAGAAGGTGCTTGAATGTGTTTGGAAGTACGTAGAAACTGCTTCGAAGCACCTTATAATGTGTTTGAATGTGTTTGGAAGAACGTAGAAACTGCTTCGAAGCACCTTAGAAGGTGCTTGAATGTGTTTGGAAGTACGTAGAAACTGCTTCGAAGCACCTTATAATGTGTTTGAATGTGTTTGGAAGAACGTAGAAACTGCTTCGAAGCACCTTAGAAGGTGCTTGAATGTGTTTGGAAGTACGTAGAAACTGCTTCGAAGCACCTTAGAAGGTGTTTGAATGTGTTTGGAAGAACGTAGAAACTGCTTCGAAGCACCTTAGAAGGTGTTTGAATGTGTTTGGAAGAACGTAGAAACTGCTTCGAAGCACCTTAGAAGGTGCTTGAATGTGTTTGGAAGTACGTAGAAACTGCTTCGAAGCACCTTATAATGTGTTTGAATGTGTTTGGAAGTACGTAGAAACTGCTTCGAAGCACCTTAGAAGGTGTTTGAATGTGTTTGGAAGTACGTAGAAACTGCTTCGAAGCACCTTAGAAAGTGTTTGAATGTGTTTGGAAGAACGTAGAAACTGCTTCGAAGCACCTTAGAAGGTGCTTGAATGTGTTTGGAAGTACGTAGAAACTGCTTCGAAGCACCTTAGAAGGTGCTTGAATGTGTTTGGAAGTACGTAGAAACTGCTTCGAAGCACCTTATAATGTGTTTGAATGTGTTTGGAAGTACGTAGAAACTGCTTCGAAGCACCTTAGAAGGTGTTTGAATGTGTTTGGAAGTACGTAGAAACTGCTTCGAAGCACCTTATAATGTGTTTGAATGTGTTTGGAAGAACGTAGAAACTGCTTCGAAGCACCTTAGAAGGTGCTTGAATGTGTTTGGAAGTACGTAGAAACTGCTTCGAAGCACCTTAGAAGGTGTTTGAATGTGTTTGGAAGTACGTAGAAACTGCTTCGAAGCACCTTAGAAGGTGCTTGAATGTGTTTGGAAGTACGTAGAAACTGCTTCGAAGCACCTTATAATGTGTTTGAATGTGTTTGGAAGAACGTAGAAACTGCTTCGAAGCACCTTAGAAGGTGCTTGAATGTGTTTGGAAGTACGTAGAAACTGCTTCGAAGCACCTTAGAAAGTGTTTGAATGTGTTTGGAAGTACGTAGAAACTGCTTCGAAGCACCTTAGAAGGTGCTTGAATGTGTTTGGAAGTACGTAGAAACTGCTTCGAAGCACCTTATAATGTGTTTGAATGTGTTTGGAAGTACGTAGAAACTGCTTCGAAGCACCTTAGAAGGTGTTTGAATGTGTTTGGAAGTACGTAGAAACTGCTTCGAAGCACCTTATAATGTGTTTGAATGTGTTTGGAAGAACGTAGAAACTGCTTCGAAGCACCTTAGAATGTGTTTGAATGTGTTTGGAAGTACGTAGAAACTGCTTCGAAGCACCTTAGAAGGTGCTTGAATGTGTTTGGAAGTACGTAGAAACTGCTTCGAAGCACCTTAGAAAGTGTTTAAATGTGTTTGGAAGAACGTAGAAACTGCTTCGAAGCACCTTAGAAGGTGCTTGAATGTGTTTGGAAGTACGTAGAAACTGCTTCGAAGCACCTTAGAAGGTGCTTGAATGTGTTTGGAAGTACGTAGAAACTGCTTCGAAGCACCTTATAATGTGTTTGAATGTGTTTGGAAGTACGTAGAAACTGCTTCGAAGCACCTTAGAAGGTGTTTGAATGTGTTTGGAAGAACGTAGAAACTGCTTCGAAGCACCTTAGAAGGTGTTTGAATGTGTTTGGAAGAACGTAGAAACTGCTTCGAAGCACCTTAGAAGGTGCTTGAATGTGTTTGGAAGTACGTAGAAACTGCTTCGAAGCACCTTAGAAAGTGTTTAAATGTGTTTATAAGTACGTAGAAACTGCTTCGAAGCACCTTAGAAGGTGTTTGAATGTGTTTGGAAGAACGTAGAAACTGCTTCGAAGCACCTTAGAAGGTGTTTGAATGTGTTTGGAAGAACGTAGAAACTGCTTCGAAGCACCTTAGAAGGTGCTTGAATGTGTTTGGAAGTACGTAGAAACTGCTTCGAAGCACCTTATAATGTGTTTGAATGTGTTTGGAAGTACGTAGAAACTGCTTCGAAGCACCTTAGAAGGTGTTTGAATGTGTTTGGAAGTACGTAGAAACTGCTTCGAAGCACCTTAGAAAGTGTTTGAATGTGTTTGGAAGAACGTAGAAACTGCTTCGAAGCACCTTAGAAGGTGCTTGAATGTGTTTGGAAGTACGTAGAAACTGCTTCGAAGCACCTTAGAAGGTGCTTGAATGTGTTTGGAAGTACGTAGAAACTGCTTCGAAGCACCTTATAATGTGTTTGAATGTGTTTGGAAGTACGTAGAAACTGCTTCGAAGCACCTTAAAAGGTGCTTGAATGTGTTTGGAAGTACGTAGAAACTGCTTCGAAGCACCTTAGAAGGTGTTTGAATGTGTTTGGAAGTACGTAGAAACTGCTTCGAAGCACCTTATAATGTGTTTGAATGTGTTTGGAAGAACGTAGAAACTGCTTCGAAGCACCTTAGAAGGTGTTTGAATGTGTTTGGAAGTACGTAGAAACTGCTCCGAAGCACCTTAGAAAGTGTTTGAATGTGTTTGGAAGAACGTAGAAACTGCTTCGAAGCACCTTAGAAAGTGTTTGAATGTGTTTGGAAGAACGTAGAAACTGCTCCGAAGCACCTTAGAAGGTGCTTGAATGTGTTTGGAAGTACGTAGAAACTGCTTCGAAGCACCTTAGAAGGTGCTTGAATGTGTTTGGAAGTACGTAGAAACTGCTTCGAAGCACCTTATAATGTGTTTGAATGTGTTTGGAAGTACGTAGAAACTGCTTCGAAGCACCTTAGAAGGTGTTTGAATGTGTTTGGAAGAACGTAGAAACTGCTTCGAAGCACCTTAGAAGGTGCTTGAATGTGTTTGGAAGTACGTAGAAACTGCTTCGAAGCACCTTAGAAGGTGCTTGAATGTGTTTGGAAGTACGTAGAAACTGCTTCGAAGCACCTTAGAAAGTGTTTAAATGTGTTTGGAAGTACGTAGAAACTGCTTCGAAGCACCTTAGAAGGTGTTTGAATGTGTTTGGAAGAACGTAGAAACTGCTTCGAAGCACCTTAGAAGGTGTTTGAATGTGTTTGGAAGAACGTAGAAACTGCTTCGAAGCACCTTAGAAGGTGCTTGAATGTGTTTGGAAGTACGTAGAAACTGCTTCGAAGCACCTTATAATGTGTTTGAATGTGTTTGGAAGTACGTAGAAACTGCTTCGAAGCACCTTAGAAGGTGTTTGAATGTGTTTGGAAGTACGTAGAAACTGCTTCGAAGCACCTTAGAAAGTGTTTGAATGTGTTTGGAAGAACGTAGAAACTGCTTCGAAGCACCTTAGAAGGTGCTTGAATGTGTTTGGAAGTACGTAGAAACTGCTTCGAAGCACCTTAGAAGGTGCTTGAATGTGTTTGGAAGTACGTAGAAACTGCTTCGAAGCACCTTATAATGTGTTTGAATGTGTTTGGAAGTACGTAGAAACTGCTTCGAAGCACCTTAGAAGGTGCTTGAATGTGTTTGGAAGTACGTAGAAACTGCTTCGAAGCACCTTATAATGTGTTTGAATGTGTTTGGAAGAACGTAGAAACTGCTTCGAAGCACCTTAGAAGGTGCTTGAATGTGTTTGGAAGTACGTAGAAACTGCTTCGAAGCACCTTAGAAGGTGTTTGAATGTGTTTGGAAGTACGTAGAAACTGCTTCGAAGCACCTTAGAAGGTGTTTGAATGTGTTTGGAAGTACGTAGAAACTGCTTCGAAGCACCTTAGAAAGTGTTTGAATGTGTTTGGAAGTACGTAGAAACTGCTTCGAAGCACCTTAGAAGGTGCTTGAATGTGTTTGGAAGTACGTAGAAACTGCTTCGAAGCACCTTAGAAGGTGTTTGAATGTGTTTGGAAGTACGTAGAAACTGCTTCGAAGCACCTTAGAAGGTGTTTGAATGTGTTTGGAAGTACGTAGAAACTGCTTCGAAGCACCTTAGAAGGTGCTTGAATGTGTTTGGAAGTACGTAGAAACTGCTTCGAAGCACCTTAGAAGGTGTTTGAATGTGTTTGGAAGTACGTAGAAACTGCTTCGAAGCACCTTATAATGTGTTTGAATGTGTTTGGAAGAACGTAGAAACTGCTTCGAAGCACCTTAGAAGGTGCTTGAATGTGTTTGGAAGTACGTAGAAACTGCTTCGAAGCACCTTAGAAGGTGTTTGAATGTGTTTGGAAGTACGTAGAAACTGCTTCGAAGCACCTTAGAAGGTGCTTGAATGTGTTTGGAAGTACGTAGAAACTGCTTCGAAGCACCTTATAATGTGTTTGAATGTGTTTGGAAGAACGTAGAAACTGCTTCGAAGCACCTTAGAAGGTGCTTGAATGTGTTTGGAAGTACGTAGAAACTGCTTCGAAGCACCTTAGAAAGTGTTTGAATGTGTTTGGAAGAACGTAGAAACTGCTTCGAAGCACCTTAGAAGGTGTTTGAATGTGTTTGGAAGTACGTAGAAACTGCTTCGAAGCACCTTAGAAGGTGTTTGAATGTGTTTGGAAGTACGTAGAAACTGCTTCGAAGCACCTTATAATGTGTTTGAATGTGTTTGGAAGAACGTAGAAACTGCTTCGAAGCACCTTAGAAGGTGCTTGAATGTGTTTGGAAGTACGTAGAAACTGCTTCGAAGCACCTTAGAAGGTGTTTGAATGTGTTTGGAAGTACGTAGAAACTGCTTCGAAGCACCTTAGAAGGTGCTTGAATGTGTTTGGAAGTACGTAGAAACTGCTTCGAAGCACCTTATAATGTGTTTGAATGTGTTTGGAAGAACGTAGAAACTGCTTCGAAGCACCTTAGAAGGTGCTTGAATGTGTTTGGAAGTACGTAGAAACTGCTTCGAAGCACCTTATAATGTGTTTGAATGTGTTTGGAAGTACGTAGAAACTGCTTCGAAGCACCTTAGAAGGTGCTTGAATGTGTTTGGAAGTACGTAGAAACTGCTTCGAAGCACCTTATAATGTGTTTGAATGTGTTTGGAAGTACGTAGAAACTGCTTCGAAGCACCTTAGAAGGTGTTTGAATGTGTTTGGAAGTACGTAGAAACTGCTTCGAAGCACCTTATAATGTGTTTGAATGTGTTTGGAAGAACGTAGAAACTGCTTCGAAGCACCTTAGAAGGTGTTTGAATGTGTTTGGAAGTACGTAGAAACTGCTTCGAAGCACCTTAGAAGGTGCTTGAATGTGTTTGGAAGTACGTAGAAACTGCTTCGAAGCACCTTAGAAAGTGTTTAAATGTGTTTGGAAGAACGTAGAAACTGCTTCGAAGCACCTTAGAAGGTGCTTGAATGTGTTTGGAAGTACGTAGAAACTGCTTCGAAGCACCTTAGAAGGTGCTTGAATGTGTTTGGAAGTACGTAGAAACTGCTTCGAAGCACCTTAGAATGTGTTTGAATGTGTTTGGAAGTACGTAGAAACTGCTTCGAAGCACCTTAGAAGGTGCTTGAATGTGTTTGGAAGTACGTAGAAACTGCTTCGAAGCACCTTATAATGTGTTTGAATGTGTTTGGAAGTACGTAGAAACTGCTTCGAAGCACCTTAGAAGGTGTTTGAATGTGTTTGGAAGTACGTAGAAACTGCTTCGAAGCACCTTAGAAAGTGTTTGAATGTGTTTGGAAGAACGTAGAAACTGCTTCGAAGCACCTTAGAAGGTGCTTGAATGTGTTTGGAAGTACGTAGAAACTGCTTCGAAGCACCTTAGAAGGTGCTTGAATGTGTTTGGAAGTACGTAGAAACTGCTTCGAAGCACCTTATAATGTGTTTGAATGTGTTTGGAAGTACGTAGAAACTGCTTCGAAGCACCTTAGAAGGTGTTTGAATGTGTTTGGAAGTACGTAGAAACTGCTTCGAAGCACCTTAGAAGGTGCTTGAATGTGTTTGGAAGTACGTAGAAACTGCTTCGAAGCACCTTAGAAGGTGCTTGAATGTGTTTGGAAGTACGTAGAAACTGCTTCGAAGCACCTTAGAAGGTGTTTGAATGTGTTTGGAAGTACGTAGAAACTGCTTCGAAGCACCTTAGAAGGTGCTTGAATGTGTTTGGAAGTACGTAGAAACTGCTTCGAAGCACCTTAGAAGGTGCTTGAATGTGTTTGGAAGTACGTAGAAACTGCTTCGAAGCACCTTAGAAGGTGTTTGAATGTGTTTGGAAGTACGTAGAAACTGCTTCGAAGCACCTTAGAAGGTGTTTGAATGTGTTTGGAAGAACGTAGAAACTGCTTCGAAGCACCTTAGAAGGTGCTTGAATGTGTTTGGAAGTACGTAGAAACTGCTTCGAAGCACCTTAGAAGGTGTTTGAATGTGTTTGGAAGTACGTAGAAACTGCTTCGAAGCACCTTAGAAGGTGCTTGAATGTGTTTGGAAGTACGTAGAAACTGCTTCGAAGCACCTTATAATGTGTTTGAATGTGTTTGGAAGAACGTAGAAACTGCTTCGAAGCACCTTAGAAGGTGCTTGAATGTGTTTGGAAGTACGTAGAAACTGCTTCGAAGCACCTTATAATGTGTTTGAATGTGTTTGGAAGAACGTAGAAACTGCTTCGAAGCACCTTAGAAGGTGCTTGAATGTGTTTGGAAGTACGTAGAAACTGCTTCGAAGCACCTTAGAAGGTGCTTGAATGTGTTTGGAAGTACGTAGAAACTGCTTCGAAGCACCTTATAATGTGTTTGAATGTGTTTGGAAGTACGTAGAAACTGCTTCGAAGCACCTTAGAAGGTGTTTGAATGTGTTTGGAAGTACGTAGAAACTGCTTCGAAGCACCTTATAATGTGTTTGAATGTGTTTGGAAGAACGTAGAAACTGCTTCGAAGCACCTTAGAAGGTGCTTGAATGTGTTTGGAAGTACGTAGAAACTGCTTCGAAGCACCTTAGAAGGTGTTTGAATGTGTTTGGAAGTACGTAGAAACTGCTTCGAAGCACCTTAGAAGGTGCTTGAATGTGTTTGGAAGTACGTAGAAACTGCTTCGAAGCACCTTATAATGTGTTTGAATGTGTTTGGAAGAACGTAGAAACTGCTTCGAAGCACCTTAGAAGGTGCTTGAATGTGTTTGGAAGTACGTAGAAACTGCTTCGAAGCACCTTAGAAAGTGTTTGAATGTGTTTGGAAGAACGTAGAAACTGCTTCGAAGCACCTTAGAAGGTGCTTGAATGTGTTTGGAAGTACGTAGAAACTGCTTCGAAGCACCTTAGAAGGTGCTTGAATGTGTTTGGAAGTACGTAGAAACTGCTTCGAAGCACCTTATAATGTGTTTGAATGTGTTTGGAAGTACGTAGAAACTGCTTCGAAGCACCTTAGAAGGTGTTTGAATGTGTTTGGAAGTACGTAGAAACTGCTTCGAAGCACCTTATAATGTGTTTGAATGTGTTTGGAAGAACGTAGAAACTGCTTCGAAGCACCTTAGAAGGTGCTTGAATGTGTTTGGAAGTACGTAGAAACTGCTTCGAAGCACCTTAGAAGGTGTTTGAATGTGTTTGGAAGTACGTAGAAACTGCTTCGAAGCACCTTAGAAGGTGCTTGAATGTGTTTGGAAGTACGTAGAAACTGCTTCGAAGCACCTTATAATGTGTTTGAATGTGTTTGGAAGAACGTAGAAACTGCTTCGAAGCACCTTAGAAGGTGCTTGAATGTGTTTGGAAGTACGTAGAAACTGCTTCGAAGCACCTTATAATGTGTTTGAATGTGTTTTTAAGAACGTAGAAACTGCTTCGAAGCACCTTAGAAGGTGCTTGAATGTGTTTGGAAGTACGTAGAAACTGCTTCGAAGCACCTTAGAAGGTGTTTGAATGTGTTTGGAAGTACGTAGAAACTGCTTCGAAGCACCTTAGAAGGTGTTTGAATGTGTTTGGAAGTACGTAGAAACTGCTTCGAAGCACCTTATAATGTGTTTGAATGTGTTTGGAAGTACGTAGAAACTGCTTCGAAGCACCTTAGAAGGTGCTTGAATGTGTTTGGAAGTACGTAGAAACTGCTTCGAAGCACCTTAGAAGGTGTTTGAATGTGTTTGGAAGTACGTAGAAACTGCTTCGAAGCACCTTAGAAGGTGCTTGAATGTGTTTGGAAGTACGTAGAAACTGCTTCGAAGCACCTTATAATGTGTTTGAATGTGTTTGGAAGAACGTAGAAACTGCTTCGAAGCACCTTAGAAGGTGCTTGAATGTGTTTGGAAGTACGTAGAAACTGCTTCGAAGCACCTTAGAAAGTGTTTGAATGTGTTTGGAAGAACGTAGAAACTGCTTCGAAGCACCTTAGAAGGTGTTTGAATGTGTTTGGAAGTACGTAGAAACTGCTTCGAAGCACCTTATAATGTGTTTGAATGTGTTTGGAAGAACGTAGAAACTGCTTCGAAGCACCTTAGAAGGTGCTTGAATGTGTTTGGAAGTACGTAGAAACTGCTTCGAAGCACCTTAGAAGGTGTTTGAATGTGTTTGGAAGTACGTAGAAACTGCTTCGAAGCACCTTATAATGTGTTTGAATGTGTTTGGAAGAACGTAGAAACTGCTTCGAAGCACCTTAGAAGGTGCTTGAATGTGTTTGGAAGTACGTAGAAACTGCTTCGAAGCACCTTATAATGTGTTTGAATGTGTTTGGAAGAACGTAGAAACTGCTTCGAAGCACCTTAGAAGGTGCTTGAATGTGTTTGGAAGTACGTAGAAACTGCTTCGAAGCACCTTAGAAGGTGTTTGAATGTGTTTGGAAGTACGTAGAAACTGCTTCGAAGCACCTTAGAAGGTGCTTGAATGTGTTTGGAAGTACGTAGAAACTGCTTCGAAGCACCTTATAATGTGTTTGAATGTGTTTGGAAGAACGTAGAAACTGCTTCGAAGCACCTTAGAAGGTGCTTGAATGTGTTTGGAAGTACGTAGAAACTGCTTCGAAGCACCTTAGAAAGTGTTTGAATGTGTTTGGAAGAACGTAGAAACTGCTTCGAAGCACCTTAGAAGGTGTTTGAATGTGTTTGGAAGTACGTAGAAACTGCTTCGAAGCACCTTAGAAGGTGTTTGAATGTGTTTGGAAGTACGTAGAAACTGCTTCGAAGCACCTTATAATGTGTTTGAATGTGTTTGGAAGAACGTAGAAACTGCTTCGAAGCACCTTAGAAGGTGCTTGAATGTGTTTGGAAGTACGTAGAAACTGCTTCGAAGCACCTTAGAAGGTGTTTGAATGTGTTTGGAAGTACGTAGAAACTGCTTCGAAGCACCTTAGAAGGTGCTTGAATGTGTTTGGAAGTACGTAGAAACTGCTTCGAAGCACCTTATAATGTGTTTGAATGTGTTTGGAAGAACGTAGAAACTGCTTCGAAGCACCTTAGAAGGTGCTTGAATGTGTTTGGAAGTACGTAGAAACTGCTTCGAAGCACCTTAGAATGTGTTTGAATGTGTTTGGAAGTACGTAGAAACAGCTTCGAAGCACCTTAGAAGGTGCTTGAATGTGTTTGGAAGTACGTAGAAACTGCTTCGAAGCACCTTATAATGTGTTTGAATGTGTTTGGAAGTACGTAGAAACTGCTTCGAAGCACCTTAGAAGGTGTTTGAATGTGTTTGGAAGTACGTAGAAACTGCTTCGAAGCACCTTATAATGTGTTTGAATGTGTTTGGAAGAACGTAGAAACTGCTTCGAAGCACCTTAGAAGGTGTTTGAATGTGTTTGGAAGTACGTAGAAACTGCTTCGAAGCACCTTAGAAGGTGCTTGAATGTGTTTGGAAGTACGTAGAAACTGCTTCGAAGCACCTTAGAAAGTGTTTAAATGTGTTTGGAAGAACGTAGAAACTGCTTCGAAGCACCTTAGAAGGTGCTTGAATGTGTTTGGAAGTACGTAGAAACTGCTTCGAAGCACCTTAGAAGGTGTTTGAATGTGTTTGGAAGTACGTAGAAACTGCTTCGAAGCACCTTATAATGTGTTTGAATGTGTTTGGAAGTACGTAGAAACTGCTTCGAAGCACCTTAGAAGGTGTTTGAATGTGTTTGGAAGTACGTAGAAACTGCTTCGAAGCACCTTAGAAAGTGTTTGAATGTGTTTGGAAGAACGTAGAAACTGCTTCGAAGCACCTTAGAAGGTGCTTGAATGTGTTTGGAAGTACGTAGAAACTGCTTCGAAGCACCTTAGAAGGTGCTTGAATGTGTTTGGAAGTACGTAGAAACTGCTTCGAAGCACCTTATAATGTGTTTGAATGTGTTTGGAAGTACGTAGAAACTGCTTCGAAGCACCTTAGAAGGTGTTTGAATGTGTTTGGAAGTACGTAGAAACTGCTTCGAAGCACCTTATAATGTGTTTGAATGTGTTTGGAAGAACGTAGAAACTGCTTCGAAGCACCTTAGAAGGTGCTTGAATGTGTTTGGAAGTACGTAGAAACTGCTTCGAAGCACCTTAGAAGGTGCTTGAATGTGTTTGGAAGTACGTAGAAACTGCTTCGAAGCACCTTATAATGTGTTTGAATGTGTTTGGAAGTACGTAGAAACTGCTTCGAAGCACCTTAGAAGGTGTTTGAATGTGTTTGGAAGTACGTAGAAACTGCTTCGAAGCACCTTAGAAGGTGTTTGAATGTGTTTGGAAGTACGTAGAAACTGCTTCGAAGCACCTTAGAAGGTGCTTGAATGTGTTTGGAAGTACGTAGAAACTGCTTCGAAGCACCTTATAATGTGTTTGAATGTGTTTGGAAGAACGTAGAAACTGCTTCGAAGCACCTTAGAAGGTGCTTGAATGTGTTTGGAAGTACGTAGAAACTGCTTCGAAGCACCTTAGAAAGTGTTTGAATGTGTTTGGAAGAACGTAGAAACTGCTTCGAAGCACCTTAGAAGGTGTTTGAATGTGTTTGGAAGTACGTAGAAACTGCTTCGAAGCACCTTAGAAGGTGTTTGAATGTGTTTGGAAGTACGTAGAAACTGCTTCGAAGCACCTTAGAAAGTGTTTGAATGTGTTTGGAAGTACGTAGAAACTGCTTCGAAGCACCTTAGAAGGTGCTTGAATGTGTTTGGAAGTACGTAGAAACTGCTTCGAAGCACCTTAGAAGGTGCTTGAATGTGTTTGGAAGTACGTAGAAACTGCTTCGAAGCACCTTAGAAAGTGTTTGAATGTGTTTGGAAGAACGTAGAAACTGCTTCGAAGCACCTTAGAAGGTGTTTGAATGTGTTTGGAAGTACGTAGAAACTGCTTCGAAGCACCTTAGAAGGTGTTTGAATGTGTTTGGAAGTACGTAGAAACTGCTTCGAAGCACCTTAGAAGGTGTTTGAATGTGTTTGGAAGTACGTAGAAACTGCTTCGAAGCACCTTAGAAGGTGTTTGAATGTGTTTGGAAGTACGTAGAAACTGCTTCGAAGCACCTTAGAAGGTGTTTGAATGTGTTTGGAAGTACGTAGAAACTGCTTCGAAGCACCTTAGAAAGTGTTTGAATGTGTTTGGAAGAACGTAGAAACTGCTTCGAAGCACCTTAGAAGGTGCTTGAATGTGTTTGGAAGTACGTAGAAACTGCTTCGAAGCACCTTAGAAAGTGTTTGAATGTGTTTGGAAGAACGTAGAAACTGCTTCGAAGCACCTTAGAAGGTGTTTGAATGTGTTTGGAAGTACGTAGAAACTGCTTCGAAGCACCTTAGAAGGTGTTTGAATGTGTTTGGAAGTACGTAGAAACTGCTTCGAAGCACCTTAGAAAGTGTTTGAATGTGTTTGGAAGTACGTAGAAACTGCTTCGAAGCACCTTAGAAGGTGCTTGAATGTGTTTGGAAGTACGTAGAAACTGCTTCGAAGCACCTTAGAAGGTGCTTGAATGTGTTTGGAAGTACGTAGAAACTGCTTCGAAGCACCTTAGAAAGTGTTTGAATGTGTTTGGAAGAACGTAGAAACTGCTTCGAAGCACCTTAGAATGTGTTTGAATGTGTTTGGAAGTACGTAGAAACTGCTTCGAAGCACCTTAGAAGGTGCTTGAATGTGTTTGGAAGTACGTAGAAACTGCTTCGAAGCACCTTATAATGTGTTTGAATGTGTTTGGAAGTACGTAGAAACTGCTTCGAAGCACCTTAGAAGGTGTTTGAATGTGTTTGGAAGTACGTAGAAACTGCTTCGAAGCACCTTAGAAGGTGTTTGAATGTGTTTGGAAGTACGTAGAAACTGCTTCGAAGCACCTTAGAAAGTGTTTGAATGTGTTTGGAAGAACGTAGAAACTGCTTCGAAGCACCTTAGAAGGTGTTTGAATGTGTTTGGAAGTACGTAGAAACTGCTTCGAAGCACCTTAGAAGGTGTTTGAATGTGTTTGGAAGTACGTAGAAACTGCTTCGAAGCACCTTAGAAAGTGTTTGAATGTGTTTGGAAGTACGTAGAAACTGCTTCGAAGCACCTTAGAAGGTGCTTGAATGTGTTTGGAAGTACGTAGAAACTGCTTCGAAGCACCTTAGAAGGTGCTTGAATGTGTTTGGAAGTACGTAGAAACTGCTTCGAAGCACCTTAGAAAGTGTTTGAATGTGTTTGGAAGAACGTAGAAACTGCTTCGAAGCACCTTAGAAGGTGTTTGAATGTGTTTGGAAGTACGTAGAAACTGCTTCGAAGCACCTTAGAAGGTGTTTGAATGTGTTTGGAAGTACGTAGAAACTGCTTCGAAGCACCTTAGAAGGTGTTTGAATGTGTTTGGAAGTACGTAGAAACTGCTTCGAAGCACCTTAGAAGGTGTTTGAATGTGTTTGGAAGTACGTAGAAACTGCTTCGAAGCACCTTAGAAGGTGCTTGAATGTGTTTGGAAGTACGTAGAAACTGCTTCGAAGCACCTTATAATGTGTTTGAATGTGTTTGGAAGAACGTAGAAACTGCTTCGAAGCACCTTAGAAGGTGCTTGAATGTGTTTGGAAGTACGTAGAAACTGCTTCGAAGCACCTTAGAAAGTGTTTGAATGTGTTTGGAAGAACGTAGAAACTGCTTCGAAGCACCTTAGAAGGTGTTTGAATGTGTTTGGAAGTACGTAGAAACTGCTTCGAAGCACCTTAGAAGGTGTTTGAATGTGTTTGGAAGTACGTAGAAACTGCTTCGAAGCACCTTAGAAAGTGTTTGAATGTGTTTGGAAGTACGTAGAAACTGCTTCGAAGCACCTTAGAAGGTGCTTGAATGTGTTTGGAAGTACGTAGAAACTGCTTCGAAGCACCTTAGAAGGTGCTTGAATGTGTTTGGAAGTACGTAGAAACTGCTTCGAAGCACCTTAGAAAGTGTTTGAATGTGTTTGGAAGAACGTAGAAACTGCTTCGAAGCACCTTAAAAGGTGTTTGAATGTGTTTGGAAGTACGTAGAAACTGCTTCGAAGCACCTTAGAAGGTGCTTGAATGTGTTTGGAAGTACGTAGAAACTGCTTCGAAGCACCTTATAATGTGTTTGAATGTGTTTGGAAGTACGTAGAAACTGCTTCGAAGCACCTTAGAAGGTGTTTGAATGTGTTTGGAAGTACGTAGAAACTGCTTCGAAGCACCTTAGAAGGTGTTTGAATGTGTTTGGAAGTACGTAGAAACTGCTTCGAAGCACCTTAGAAAGTGTTTGAATGTGTTTGGAAGAACGTAGAAACTGCTTCGAAGCACCTTAGAAGGTGCTTGAATGTGTTTGGAAGTACGTAGAAACTGCTTCGAAGCACCTTAGAAGGTGTTTGAATGTGTTTGGAAGTACGTAGAAACTGCTTCGAAGCACCTTATAATGTGTTTGAATGTGTTTGGAAGTACGTAGAAACTGCTTCGAAGCACCTTAGAAGGTGTTTGAATGTGTTTGGAAGTACGTAGAAACTGCTTCGAAGCACCTTAGAAGGTGTTTGAATGTGTTTGGAAGTACGTAGAAACTGCTTCGAAGCACCTTAGAAGGTGCTTGAATGTGTTTGGAAGTACGTAGAAACTGCTTCGAAGCACCTTATAATGTGTTTGAATGTGTTTGGAAGAACGTAGAAACTGCTTCGAAGCACCTTAGAAGGTGCTTGAATGTGTTTGGAAGTACGTAGAAACTGCTTCGAAGCACCTTAGAAAGTGTTTGAATGTGTTTGGAAGAACGTAGAAACTGCTTCGAAGCACCTTAGAAGGTGTTTGAATGTGTTTGGAAGTACGTAGAAACTGCTTCGAAGCACCTTAGAAGGTGTTTGAATGTGTTTGGAAGTACGTAGAAACTGCTTCGAAGCACCTTAGAAAGTGTTTGAATGTGTTTGGAAGTACGTAGAAACTGCTTCGAAGCACCTTAGAAGGTGCTTGAATGTGTTTGGAAGTACGTAGAAACTGCTTCGAAGCACCTTAGAAGGTGTTTGAATGTGTTTGGAAGTACGTAGAAACTGCTTCGAAGCACCTTAGAAGGTGTTTGAATGTGTTTGGAAGTACGTAGAAACTGCTTCGAAGCACCTTAGAAGGTGCTTGAATGTGTTTGGAAGTACGTAGAAACTGCTTCGAAGCACCTTAGAAGGTGTTTGAATGTGTTTGGAAGTACGTAGAAACTGCTTCGAAGCACCTTATAATGTGTTTGAATGTGTTTGGAAGAACGTAGAAACTGCTTCGAAGCACCTTAGAAGGTGCTTGAATGTGTTTGGAAGTACGTAGAAACTGCTTCGAAGCACCTTACAAGGTGTTTGAATGTGTTTGGAAGTACGTAGAAACTGCTTCGAAGCACCTTAGAAGGTGCTTGAATGTGTTTGGAAGTACGTAGAAACTGCTTCGAAGCACCTTATAATGTGTTTGAATGTGTTTGGAAGAACGTAGAAACTGCTTCGAAGCACCTTAGAAGGTGCTTGAATGTGTTTGGAAGTACGTAGAAACTGCTTCGAAGCACCTTAGAAAGTGTTTGAATGTGTTTGGAAGTACGTAGAAACTGCTTCGAAGCACCTTAGAAGGTGTTTGAATGTGTTTGGAAGTACGTAGAAACTGCTTCGAAGCACCTTAGAAGGTGTTTGAATGTGTTTGGAAGTACGTAGAAACTGCTTCGAAGCACCTTATAATGTGTTTGAATGTGTTTGGAAGAACGTAGAAACTGCTTCGAAGCACCTTAGAAGGTGCTTGAATGTGTTTGGAAGTACGTAGAAACTGCTTCGAAGCACCTTAGAAGGTGTTTGAATGTGTTTGGAAGTACGTAGAAACTGCTTCGAAGCACCTTAGAAGGTGCTTGAATGTGTTTGGAAGTACGTAGAAACTGCTTCGAAGCACCTTATAATGTGTTTGAATGTGTTTGGAAGAACGTAGAAACTGCTTCGAAGCACCTTAGAAGGTGCTTGAATGTGTTTGGAAGTACGTAGAAACTGCTTCGAAACACCTTATAATGTGTTTGAATGTGTTTGGAAGAACGTAGAAACTGCTTCGAAGCACCTTAGAAGGTGCTTGAATGTGTTTGGAAGTACGTAGAAACTGCTTCGAAGCACCTTAGAAGGTGTTTGAATGTGTTTGGAAGAACGTAGAAACTGCTTCGAAGCACCTTAGAAGGTGTTTGAATGTGTTTGGAAGAACGAAGAAACTGCTTCGAAGCACCTTAGAAGGTGCTTGAATGTGTTTGGAAGTACGTAGAAACTGCTTCGAAGCACCTTATAATGTGTTTGAATGTGTTTGGAAGTACGTAGAAACTGCTTCGAAGCACCTTAGAAGGTGTTTGAATGTGTTTGGAAGTACGTAGAAACTGCTTCGAAGCACCTTAGAAAGTGTTTGAATGTGTTTGGAAGAACGTAGAAACTGCTTCGAAGCACCTTAGAAGGTGCTTGAATGTGTTTGGAAGTACGTAGAAACTGCTTCGAAGCACCTTAGAAGGTGCTTGAATGTGTTTGGAAGTACGTAGAAACTGCTTCGAAGCACCTTATAATGTGTTTGAATGTGTTTGGAAGTACGTAGAAACTGCTTCGAAGCACCTTAGAAGGTGCTTGAATGTGTTTGGAAGTACGTAGAAACTGCTTCGAAGCACCTTAGAAAGTGTTTGAATGTGTTTGGAAGAACGTAGAAACTGCTTCGAAGCACCTTAGAAGGTGTTTGAATGTGTTTGGAAGTACGTAGAAACTGCTTCGAAGCACCTTAGAAGGTGTTTGAATGTGTTTGGAAGTACGTAGAAACTGCTTCGAAGCACCTTATAATGTGTTTGAATGTGTTTGGAAGAACGTAGAAACTGCTTCGAAGCACCTTAGAAGGTGCTTGAATGTGTTTGGAAGTACGTAGAAACTGCTTCGAAGCACCTTAGAAGGTGTTCGAATGTGTTTGGAAGTACGTAGAAACTGCTTCGAAGCACCTTAGAAGGTGCTTGAATGTGTTTGGAAGTACGTAGAAACTGCTTCGAAGCACCTTATAATGTGTTTGAATGTGTTTGGAAGAACGTAGAAACTGCTTCGAAGCACCTTAGAAGGTGCTTGAATGTGTTTGGAAGTACGTAGAAACTGCTTCGAAGCACCTTATAATGTGTTTGAATGTGTTTGGAAGAACGTAGAAACTGCTTCGAAGCACCTTAGAAGGTGCTTGAATGTGTTTGGAAGTACGTAGAAACTGCTTCGAAGCACCTTAGAAGGTGTTTGAATGTGTTTGGAAGAACGTAGAAACTGCTTCGAAGCACCTTAGAAGGTGTTTGAATGTGTTTGGAAGAACGTAGAAACTGCTTCGAAGCACCTTAGAAGGTGCTTGAATGTGTTTGGAAGTACGTAGAAACTGCTTCGAAGCACCTTATAATGTGTTTGAATGTGTTTGGAAGTACGTAGAAACTGCTTCGAAGCACCTTAGAAGGTGTTTGAATGTGTTTGGAAGTACGTAGAAACTGCTTCGAAGCACCTTAGAAAGTGTTTGAATGTGTTTGGAAGAACGTAGAAACTGCTTCGAAGCACCTTAGAAGGTGCTTGAATGTGTTTGGAAGTACGTAGAAACTGCTTCGAAGCACCTTAGAAGGTGCTTGAATGTGTTTGGAAGTACGTAGAAACTGCTTCGAAGCACCTTATAATGTGTTTGAATGTGTTTGGAAGTACGTAGAAACTGCTTCGAAGCACCTTAGAAGGTGTTTGAATGTGTTCGGAAGTACGTAGAAACTGCTTCGAAGCACCTTATAATGTGTTTGAATGTGTTTGGAAGAACGTAGAAACTGCTTCGAAGCACCTTAGAAGGTGCTTGAATGTGTTTGGAAGTACGTAGAAACTGCTTCGAAGCACCTTAGAAGGTGTTTGAATGTGTTTGGAAGTACGTAGAAACTGCTTCGAAGCACCTTAGAAGGTGCTTGAATGTGTTTGGAAGTACGTAGAAACTGCTTCGAAGCACCTTATAATGTGTTTGAATGTGTTTGGAAGAACGTAGAAACTGCTTCGAAGCACCTTAGAAGGTGCTTGAATGTGTTTGGAAGTACGTAGAAACTGCTTCGAAGCACCTTAGAAAGTGTTTGAATGTGTTTGGAAGAACGTAGAAACTGCTTCGAAGCACCTTAGAAGGTGTTTGAATGTGTTTGGAAGTACGTAGAAACTGCTTCGAAGCACCTTAGAAGGTGTTTGAATGTGTTTGGAAGTACGTAGAAACTGCTTCGAAGCACCTTATAATGTGTTTGAATGTGTTTGGAAGAACGTAGAAACTGCTTCGAAGCACCTTAGAAGGTGCTTGAATGTGTTTGGAAGTACGTAGAAACTGCTTCGAAGCACCTTAGAAGGTGTTTGAATGTGTTTGGAAGTACGTAGAAACTGCTTCGAAGCACCTTAGAAGGTGTTTGAATGTGTTTGGAAGTACGTAGAAACTGCTTCGAAGCACCTTAGAAAGTGTTTTGAATGTGTTTGGAAGAACGTAGAAACTGCTTCGAAGCACCTTATAAGGTGCTTGAATGTGTTTGGAAGTACGTAGAAACTGCTTCGAAGCACCTTAGAAGGTGTTTGAATGTGTTTGGAAGTACGTAGAAACTGCTTCGAAGCACCTTAGAAGGTGTTTGAATGTGTTTGGAAGTACGTAGAAACTGCTTCGAAGCACCTTAGAAAGTGTTTAAATGTGTTTGGAAGAACGTAGAAACTGCTTCGAAGCACCTTAGAAGGTGCTTGAATGTGTTTGGAAGTACGTAGAAACTGCTTCGAAGCACCTTAGAAGGTGCTTGAATGTGTTTGGAAGTACGTAGAAACTGCTTCGAAGCACCTTATAATGTGTTTGAATGTGTTTGGAAGTACGTAGAAACTGCTTCGAA